>NC_082617.1:20000-25000 GCF_030936135.1 Gavia stellata | reverse complement strand
TTCTTCCACTTCTCCTTCTTCTTCTTCTTCTTCCACTTCTTCTTCTTCTTCTTCTTCTTCTCCTTCTTCTCCTTCTTCTTCTCCTTCTTCTTCTCCTTCTTCTCCTTCCACTTCTCCTTCTTCTCCTTCTTCTCCTTCCACTTCTCCTTCTTCTCCTTCTTCTCCTTCTCCTCCTTCTCCTCCTTCTCCTCCTTCTCCTCCTCCTTCTTCTCCTTATTCTTCTTCTCCTTCTTCTTCTCCTTCTTCTTCTTCTCCTTCTTCTTCTTCTCCTTCTTCTTCTTCTCCTTCTTCTTTTCGTCTTCTTCTTTTCGTCTTCTTCTTCTTCTTCTGCTTCTCTATGTTCTTCTTCTCATTCTTGTTCTTGTTCTTCATCTTCTTCTTCTCTATCTTCTTCTTCTTCTCTAAAAACTTCTTCTTCTTAACATCTTCTTCTTATTCTCTGATTTCTTCTTCTTTTCCTCTATCTCCTTTTTCTTCTTCATATTCTTCACCTTCGTTTTCTTCTCTTTCTTCTTCTTCTTCACTATCTTCTTCTTCTTCTCTATCTTCTTCTTCTTATCCTCTATATTCTTCTTCTTCTTCTTCTTCCGCTTCTTTATCTTCTTCTTCTTCTTCTACTTCTTCTTCTTCTTCTCTTTGTTCTTCTTCATCTCTATCTTCTTCTCTATCTTCTTCGTCTTCTTCTCTATCTTCTTCTTCTCTTCTTCTTCTTCTTCATAGTCGTCACCTTCATCTTCTCTATCTTCTTTTTCTTCTTCTTCTCTATCTTCTTCTTGTTCTTCTTCTCTATCTTCTTCTTCGTTTTCTCTATCTTCTTCTTCTTCCGCTTCTCCTTCTTTTATTCTGCCGCTTCTCCTTCTCCTTCTCCTTCTCCTCCTTCTCCTTCTTCTTCTTCTTCTTCTTCTCTATCTTCTTCTTCTCTATCTTCTTCTTCTCTATCTTCATCATCAACTTAATCTTCTTCTCTTCTTCTTATCTTCTATCTTCTTCTTCTTCTACTTCTCTTCTTCTCTATCTTCTTCTTCATCTTCTTCATCTCTATCTTCTTCTTCATCTTCTTCATCTCTATCTTCGTCTTCTGTATCTTCTTCTTTCACTTCTCCTTCTTCTGCTTCTCTGTCTTCTTCTTCTTCTCTATCTTCTTCTCTACCTTTTTAAGTTCTTCTCTATCTTCTTCATTTTCATCTTCTTCTTCTTCTTCATCTTCTTAATCTCTTATCTTCTCCTTCTCTATCATCTTCTACTTCTTCTCTATCTTCATCTTCTCTTCTTCTTCTTCTCTTCATCTTCTTCTGCTTCTTCTCTATGTTCTTTATGTTCATCATCTCCTTCTCTATCTTCTTCTTCTCTATCTTCTTTTTCTCTATCTTCTTCTAAATCTTCTCTATCCTCTTCTTCTCTTTCTTCTTCTTCTTCTGCTTCTGCTTCTTCTGCTTCTACTTCTTCTGCTTCTGCTTCTTCTGCTTCTTCTGCTTCTGCTTCCTCTGCTTCTTCCTCTGCTTCTTCTTCCACTTCTGATTCTTCAGCTTCTGCTTCTTCTGAGTCTTCTGCTTCTTCTTCTTCTTCTTCTGCTTCTTCTTCGTCTTCTTCTTCTTCCACTTCTTCTGATTCTTCAGCTTCAGCTTCTTCTGAGTCGTCTTCTTCTTCTTCTTCTTCTTCTACTTCTTCTTCATCTTCTTCTTCTTCTACTTCTTCTTTGTCTTCTTCTTCTTCCACTTCTTCTGATTCTTCAGCTTCAGCTTCTTCTGAGTCGTCTTCTTCTTCTTCTTCTTCTTCTTCTTCCTCTGCTTCTTCTTCCTCTGCTTCTTCTTCCTCTGCTTCTGATTCTTCAGCTTCAGCTTCTTCTGAGTCTTCTGCTTCTTATTCTACTTCTTCTTCTTCTTCTTCTTCTTCTTCCCCTGCTTCTTCTTCCTCTTTTTCTTCTTCCACTTCTTCTGATTCTTCAGCTTCAGCTTCTTCTGAGTCTTCTGCTTCTTATTCTACTTCCCTCTGCTTCTTCTTCTGCATCTTTAGCTTCTTCTGCTTCTTATTCTTTTTCTGCTTCTGCTGCTTCTCCCTATTCTGCTGCTTCTGCTTCTCCTTCTTCTGCTTCTGCTTCTTCTTCTTCTTCTTCTCCTTCTTGTGCTTCATCTGCTTCTGCTTCTTCTGTTTCTTCTGCTTCTACTTCTGCTTCTTCTGCTGCTGCTTCTTCTGCTTCTGCTTCTGGTTCTGCTTCTTATTGTATTTCTGCTTCTGTTTTTCCTTCTCCTTCTACCACTCCTGCTTCTTCTGCTTCTTCCTCTTCTTCTGCTTCTGCTTCTTCTGCTTCTTCTCCTTCTGCTTCTTCTGCTTCTTCTTCATCTTCTTAATCTCTATCTTCTTCTTCTCTCTCTTCTTCTTCTTCTTCTCTCTCTTCTGCTTTTTCTTCTCTATCTTCTTCCGCTTCTCTATATTCTTCTTCTGCTTCCACTTCTCTATCTTCTTCTTCTGCTGCTTCTATTCCTTCTCCTTCTTCTCCTCCTTCTCCTTCTTCATCTTCATCTTGTTCTTCTTTTTCAATTTCATCTTCTTCATCTTCATCTTTTTCATCTTCTTCTTCTCTATTTTCTTCTTCTTCTTTTCTATCTTCTTCGTTTTCTTCTTCTTCTTCTTCATCTTCTTCTTTGTTTTCTACTTCTTCTTTCTTTTCTTCTTCTTCTTCTTCTTCTTCATCTTCTTCTTCTTCTTCTTCTTCTTCTTCTTCTTCTTCTTCTTCTTCTTCTTCTTCTTCTTCTTCTTCTTCTTCCGCTTCTCTATCTTCGTCTTCTTCTTCTTCTTCTTCTCTAACATTTTCTTATTATTCATATTTTTCACCTTCATCTTCTCTATCTTCTCCTTCTTCTTCTTCTCTAACTTCTTCTTCGTCTTGTCTATCTTCTTCTTCTTCTTCTTGCGCTTCTTCTTGTTCTTCTTCTTTATCTTCTTCTTCTACTTCTTCTTCGTCATCTTCTTCATCTTTATCTTCTTCTTCTTTATCATCTCCTTCTCTATCTTCTTCCTCTCTATCTTCTTCTTCTTATCTTCTTCTTCTTCTTCTTCTTCTCTATATTCTTCTTCTTCAGCTTCTTCTTCTTCATCTTCTCCTTCTTCTTCATCTTCTCCATCTCTCTCTTCTTTTTCTCTCTCTTCTTCTTCTCTGTCTTCTTCGTCTCTATCTTCTTCTTTTAATATTTCTTCTCTATCTTCTTCTTCATCTTCTTCTTCATCATCTTCATCATCTTCTTCATCTCTATCTTCTTCTTCTCTGTCTTCTTCTTCTCTATCTTCTTCTTTTTCTGTTCTATCATCTTCGCTATGATCTTCTCTTCTTCTGCTTCATCTTCTGCTTCATCTTCTTCATCTTCTTGTTCTCTCTCTTCTCTCTCTTCTTCTGTCTCTTCTTCTTCTCTATCTTCTTCTTCTCTATCTTCTTCTTATCTTCTTCTTCTTCTCTATCTTCTTATCTTTCTTTTTCTTCTTCTCTATCTTCTTCTGCTTCTCTATCTTCCTCTTCATCTTCTCTATCTTCTTCTTTTTCTTCTTCTTCTTCTGCTTCTCTATCTTCCTCTTCTTCTTCTTCTTCTTCTTCTTCTTTTTATTCTTTTTCTTCTTCTTCTTCTTCTTGTTGTTTTTCTTCTTCTTCTTCTGTTTCTTCTTCTTCTTCTCTATCTTATTCTTCTCTATCATCTTCTATTATCTTCTTCTTCTTCTTTTTCTTCATCTTCTTCTTCTTCTTCTCTATCTTATTCTTCTACTATCATCTTCTCTATCTTCTTCTTCTCTATCTTCTTCACCTTCTTCTTTTCTATCTTTTTCATCTTCTCTTTCTTCTTTATCTTCTTTTTCTTCTCTATCTTCTTCTTCTTCTTCTCTATCTTCTCCTTCTCTATCTTGTTCTTCTTTTTCTTCTCCTTCTCCTTCGCCTTCTTCTTCCTCTACCTCTTCCTCGTCTTCTTCTTCTTCTCTAACTCCTTCTTCTTCTTCTTCTTCTCTGTCTTCTTCTTCTTCATATTCTTCACCTTCATTTTCTTCTCTAGCTACTTCTTTTTCTTCTTCTTCTTCTTCTTCCGCTTGTCTATGTTCTTCTTCTCATTCTTGTTGTTGTTCTTCATCTTCTTCTTCTCTATCTTCTTCTTCTTCTCTAAAAACTTCATCTTCTTCTTCTTCTCTAACTTCTTCTTCTTCTTCTCTAACTTCTTATTTTTCTCCTCTATCTTCTTCTTCTTCTTCATATTCTTCACCTTCATCTTCTTCTCCTTCTTCTTATCTTCTTTTCTTCTTTTTCTTCTTCTTCTTCCACTTGTTCTTCTTCTTCTCCTTCTTCTTCTTCTTCTCTATGTTCTTCTTGTTCTTCTTCTCTATCTTCTTCTCTATCTTCTTCTTTTTGTTCTACTTCTCTATCTTCTTCTTCTTGTTCTTCTTCTCTGTTTTCTTCTTCGTTTTCTCTATCTTCCCTATCTTCTTCTTCTGCTTCTCCTTCTTTTTATTCTGCCGCTTCTCCTTCTGCTTCTTCTTCTGCTTTTTCTTCTTCTTCTTCATCTTCTTCTTCTTCTCTATCTTTTCTAACTTCTTCTTCTTCATTTTCATCTTCATCTACATCTTCTCTATCTCCTTCTTCTCTATCTTCTTATTTTCTGTCTCCATTATCAGCTTCATCTTCTCTTCTTATTTTCTATCTTCTTCTTCTTCTTCTCTTCTTCTGTACTTATCTTCTTCTCTATCTTTGTCGTCTTCTTCATCTTCATCTCTATCTTCTTCATCTTCTTCAACTCTATCTTCGTCTTCTGTATCTTCTTCTTCCGCTTCTCCTTCTTCTGCTTCTATATCTTCTTCTTGTTCTTCATTTTCATCTTCTTCATCTTCTTCTTCATCTTCTCCTGCTCTATCTTCTTCTTCATCTTCTTCATCTCTATCTTCTCCTGCTCTATCTTCTTCTTCATCTTCTTCATCTCTATCTTTTCCTTCTCTATCTTCTTCTTCATCTTCTTCATCTCTATCTTCTC
>NC_082617.1:0-17500 GCF_030936135.1 Gavia stellata | reverse complement strand
CTGCTTCTGATTCTTCAGCTTCAGCTTCTTCTGAGTCTTCTGCTTCTTATTCTACTTCTTCTTCTTCTTCTTCTTCTTCTTCTTCTTCTTCTTCTTCTTCTTCTTCTTCTTCTTCTTCTTCTTCTTCCCCTGCTTCTTCTTCCTCTTCTTCTTCTTCCACTTCTTCTGATTCTTCAGCTTCAGCTTCTTCTGAGTCTTCTGCTTCTTATTCTACTTCCCTCTGCTTCTTCTTCTGCATCTTTAGCTTCTTCTGCTTCTTATTCTTTTTCTGCTTCTGCTGCTTCTCCCTATTCTGCTGCTTCTGCTTCTCCTTCTTCTGCTTCTGCTTCTTCTTCTTCTTCTTCTCCTTCTTGTGCTTCATCTGCTTCTGCTTCTTCTGTTTTCTTCTGCTTCTACTTCTGCTTCTTCTGCTGCTGCTTCTTCTGCTTCTGCTTCTGGTTCTGCTTCTTATTGTATTTCTGCTTCTGTTTTTCCTTCTCCTTCTACCACTCCTGCTTCTTCTGCTTCTTCCTCTTCTTCTGCTTCTGCTTCTTCTGCTTCTTCTCCTTCTGCTTCTTCTGCTTCTTCTTCATCTTCTTAATTTCTCTATCTTCTTCTTCTCTCTCTTCTTCTTCTTCTTCTCTCTCTTCTGCTTTTTCTTCTCTATCTTCTTCCGCTTCTCTATATTCTTCTTCTGCTTCCACTTCTCTATCTTCTTCTTCTGCTGCTTCTATTCCTTCTCCTTCTTCTCCTCCTTCTCCTTCTTCATCTTCATCTTGTTCTTCTTTTTCAATTTCATCTTCTTCATCTTCATCTTTTTCATCTTCTTCTTCTCTATTTTCTTCTTCTTCTTTTCTATCTTCTTCGTTTTCTTCTTCTTCTTCTTCATCTTCTTCTTTGTTTTCTACTTCTTCTTTCTTTTCTTCTTCTCTTCTTCATCTTCTTCTTCTTCTTCTTCTTCTTCTTCTTCTTCTTCTTCTTCTTCTTCTTCTTCTTCTTCTTCTTCTTCCGCTTCTCTATCTTCGTCTTCTTCTTCTTCTTCTTCTCTAACATTTTCTTATTATTCATATTTTTCACCTTCATCTTCTCTATCTTCTCCTTCTTCTTCTTCTCTAACTTCTTCTTCGTCTTGTCTATCTTCTTCTTCTTCTTCTTGCGCTTCTTCTTGTTCTTCTTCTTTATCTTCTTCTTCTACTTCTTCTTCGTCATCTTCTTCATCTTTATCTTCTTCTTCTTTATCATCTCCTTCTCTATCTTCTTCCTCTCTATCTTCTTCTTCTTATCTTCTTCTTCTTCTTCTCTATATTCTTCTTCTTCAGCTTCTTCTTCTTCATCTTCTCCTTCTTCTTCATCTTCTCCATCTCTCTCTTCTTTTTCTCTCTCTTCTTCTTCTCTGTCTTCTTCGTCTCTATCTTCTTCTTTTAATATTTCTTCTCTATCTCTTCTTCATCTTCTTCTTCATCATCTTCATCATCTTCTTCATCTCTATCTTCTTCTTCTCTGTCTTCTTCTTCTCTATCTTCTTCTTTTTCTGTTCTATCATCTTCGCTATGATCTTCTCTTCTTCTGCTTCATCTTCTGCTTCATCTTCTTCATCTTCTTGTTCTCTCTCTTCTCTCTCTTCTTCTGTCTCTTCTTCTTCTCTATCTTCTTCTTCTCTATCTTCTTCTTATCTTCTTCTTCTTCTCTATCTTCTTATCTTTCTTTTTCTTCTTCTCTATCTTCTTCTGCTTCTCTATCTTCCTCTTCATCTTCTCTATCTTCTTCTTTTTCTTCTTCTTCTTCTGCTTCTCTATCTTCCTCTTCTTCTTCTTCTTCTTCTTCTTCTTTTTATTCTTTTTCTTCTTCTTCTTCTTCTTGTTGTTTTTCTTCTTCTTCTTCTGTTTCTTCTTCTTCTTCTCTATCTTATTCTTCTCTATCATCTTCTATTATCTTCTTCTTCTTCTTTTTCTTCATCTTCTTCTTCTTCTTCTCTATCTTATTCTTCTACTATCATCTTCTCTATCTTCTTCTTCTCTATCTTCTTCACCTTCTTCTTTTCTATCTTTTTCATCTTCTCTTTCTTCTTTATCTTCTTTTTCTTCTCTATCTTCTTCTTCTTCTTCTCTATCTTCTCCTTCTCTATCTTGTTCTTCTTTTTCTTCTCCTTCTCCTTCGCCTTCTTCTTCCTCTACCTCTTCCTCGTCTTCTTCTTCTTCTCTAACTCCTTCTTCTTCTTCTTCTTCTCTGTCTTCTTCTTCTTCATATTCTTCACCTTCATTTTCTTCTCTAGCTACTTCTTTTTCTTCTTCTTCTTCTTCTTCCGCTTGTCTATGTTCTTCTTCTCATTCTTGTTGTTGTTCTTCATCTTCTTCTTCTCTATCTTCTTCTTCTTCTCTAAAAACTTCATCTTCTTCTTCTTCTCTAACTTCTTCTTCTTCTCTAACTTCTTATTTTTCTCCTCTATCTTCTTCTTCTTCTTCATATTCTTCACCTTCATCTTCTTCTCCTTCTTCTTATCTTCTTTTCTTCTTTTTCTTCTTCTTCTTCCACTTGTTCTTCTTCTTCTCCTTCTTCTTCTTCTTCTCTATGTTCTTCTTGTTCTTCTTCTCTATCTTCTTCTCTATCTTCTTCTTTTTGTTCTACTTCTCTATCTTCTTCTTCTTGTTCTTCTTCTCTGTTTTCTTCTTCGTTTTCTCTATCTTCCCTATCTTCTTCTTCTGCTTCTCCTTCTTTTTATTCTGCCGCTTCTCCTTCTGCTTCTTCTTCTGCTTTTTCTTCTTCTTCTTCATCTTCTTCTTCTTCTCTATCTTTTCTAACTTCTTCTTCTTCATTTTCATCTTCATCTACATCTTCTCTATCTCCTTCTTCTCTATCTTCTTATTTTCTGTCTCCATTATCAGCTTCATCTTCTCTTCTTATTTTCTATCTTCTTCTTCTTCTTCTCTTCTTCTGTACTTATCTTCTTCTCTATCTTTGTCGTCTTCTTCATCTTCATCTCTATCTTCTTCATCTTCTTCAACTCTATCTTCGTCTTCTGTATCTTCTTCTTCCGCTTCTCCTTCTTCTGCTTCTATATCTTCTTCTTGTTCTTCATTTTCATCTTCTTCATCTTCTTCTTCATCTTCTCCTGCTCTATCTTCTTCTTCATCTTCTTCATCTCTATCTTCTCCTGCTCTATCTTCTTCTTCATCTTCTTCATCTCTATCTTTTCCTTCTCTATCTTCTTCTTCATCTTCTTCATCTCTATCTTCTCCTTCTCTATCTTCTTCTTCATCTTCTTCATCTCTATCTTCTCCTTCCCTATCTTCTTCATCTCTATCTTCTCCTTCTCAGTCTTCATCTCTATCTTCTTCATCTGTCTTCTCCTTCTCTGTCTTCTCCTTCTCCTCTATCTTCTTCACTTCTCTATCTTCTTCTTCTTCTTCTTGCACTTCTCTTTCTTCTTCTTCTCGTGTATCTTCTTCACTTCTCTTTCTTCTTCTTCTTCTTCTTCCACTTCTCTTTCTTCTTCTTCTTCTTCTTCCAGTTCTCTTTCTTCTTCTTCTTCTTCCAGTTCTCTTTCTTCTTCTTCTTCTCCCCTTCTCTTTCTTCTTCTTCTTCTTCTTCTTCCATCTTCTTCTTCTTCCCCTTCTCTTTCTTCTTCTTCTTCTTCTTCTTCCACTTCTTCTTCTTCTTCCACTTCTCTTTCTTCTTCTTCTTCTTCCACTTCTTCTTCTTCTTCTTCCACTTCTTCTTCTTCTTCCACTTCTTCTTCTTCCACTTCTTCTTGCACTTCTTCCACTTCTTCTTCTTCTTCTTCCACTTCTTCTTGCACTTCTTCTTCCACTTCTTCTTCTCTTCTTCTTCCCTCTTCTTCTTCTTCCTCTTCTTCTTCTTCTTCTTCCTCTTCTTCTTCTTCTTCTTCTTCTTCTTCTTCTTCTTCTTCTTCTTCTTCTTCTTCTTCCACTGCTTCTTCTTCTTCCAATTCTCTTCTTCTTCTTCAATTTCTCCTTCTTCTTCCACTTCTCCTTCTTCTTCTTCTTCTTCTTCTTCTTCTTCCACTTCTTCTTCTTCTTCTTCTTCTTCTCCTTCTTCTCCTTCTTCTTCTCCTTCTTCTTCTCCTTCTTCTCCTTCCACTTCTCCTTCTCTCCTTCTTCTCCTTCCACTTCACCTTCTTCTCCTTCTTCTCCTTCTCCTCCTTCTCCTCCTTCTCCTCCTTCTCCTCCTCCTTCTTCTCCTTATTCTTCTTCTCCTTCTTCTTCTCCTTCTTCTTCTTCTCCTTCTTCTTCTTCTCCTTCTTCTTTTCGTCTTCTTCTTTTCGTCTTCTTCTTCTTCTTCTGCTTCTCTATGTTCTTCTTCTCATTCTTGTTCTTGTTCTTCATCTTCTTCTTCTCTATCTTCTTCTTCTTCTCTAAAAACTTCTTCTTCTTAACATCTTCTTCTTATTCTCTGATTTCTTCTTCTTTTCCTCTATCTCCTTTTTCTTCTTCATATTCTTCACCTTCGTTTTCTTCTCTTTCTTCTTCTTCTTCACTATCTTCTTCTTCTTCTCTATCTTCTTC
The DNA here is from genome assembly GCF_030936135.1 of Gavia stellata. NCBI lineage: Eukaryota > Metazoa > Chordata > Aves > Gaviiformes > Gaviidae > Gavia > Gavia stellata. Next base: position 12,998 of record NC_082617.1, on the reverse strand, counting down.
TTCTTATCCTCTATATTCTTCTTCTTCTTCTTCTTCCGCTTCTTTATCTTCTTCTTCTTCTTCTACTTCTTCTTCTTCTTCTCTTTGTTCTTCTTCATCTCTATCTTCTTCTCTATCTTCTTCGTCTTCTTCTCTATCTTCTTCTTCTTCTCTTCTTCTTCTTCTTCATAGTCGTCACCTTCATCTTCTCAATCTTCTTTTTCTTCTTCTTCTCTATCTTCTTCTTGTTCTTCTTCTCTATCTTCTTCTTCGTTTTCTCTATCTTCTTCTTCTTCCGCTTCTCCTTCTTTATTCTGCCGCTTCTCCTTCTCCTTCTCCTTCTCCTCCTTCTCCTTCTTCTTCTTCTTCTTCTTCTCTATCTTCTTCTTCTCTATCTTCTTCTTCTCTATCTTCATCATCAACTTAATCTTCTTCTCTTCTTCTTATCTTCTATCTTCTTCTTCTTCTACTTCTCTTCTTCTCTATCTTCTTCTCATCTTCTTCATCTCTATCTTCTTCTTCATCTTCTTCATCTCTATCTTCGTCTTCTGTATCTTCTTCTTTCACTTCTCCTTCTTCTGCTTCTCTGTCTTCTTCTTCTTCTCTATCTTCTTCTCTACCTTTTTAAGTTCTTCTCTATCTTCTTCATTTTCATCTTCTTCTTCTTCTTCATCTTCTTAATCTCTTATCTTCTCCTTCTCTATCATCTTCTACTTCTTCTCTATCTTCATCTTCTCTTCTTCTTCTTCTCTTCATCTTCTTCTGCTTCTTCTCTATGTTCTTTATGTTCATCATCTCCTTCTCTATCTTCTTCTTCTCTATCTTCTTTTCTCTATCTTCTTCTAATCTTCTCTCTATCCTCTTCTTCTCTTTCTTCTTCTTCTTCTGCTTCTGCTTCTTCTGCTTCTACTTCTTCTGCTTCTGCTTCTTCTGCTTCTTCTGCTTCTGCTTCCTCTGCTTCTTCCTCTGCTTCTTCTTCCACTTCTGATTCTTCAGCTTCTGCTTCTTCTGAGTCTTCTGCTTCTTCTTCTTCTTCTTCTGCTTCTTCTTCGTCTTCTTCTTCTTCCACTTCTTCTGATTCTTCAGCTTCAGCTTCTTCTGAGTCGTCTTCTTCTTCTTCTTCTTCTTCTACTTCTTCTTCATCTTCTTCTTCTTCTACTTCTTCTTTGTCTTCTTCTTCTTCCACTTCTTCTGATTCTTCAGCTTCAGCTTCTTCTGAGTCGTCTTCTTCTTCTTCTTCTTCTTCTTCTGCTTCTTCTTCTTCTTCTTCCTCTGCTTCTTCTTCCTCTGCTTCTGATTCTTCAGCTTCAGCTTCTTCTGAGTCTTCTGCTTCTTATTCTACTTCTTCTTCTTCTTCTTCTTCTTCTTCTTCTTCTTCTTCTTCTTCTTCTTCTTCTTCTTCTTCTTCTTCCCCTGCTTCTTCTTCCTCTTTTTCTTCTTCCACTTCTTCTGATTCTTCAGCTTCAGCTTCTTCTGAGTCTTCTGCTTCTTATTCTACTTCCCTCTGCTTCTTCTTCTGCATCTTTAGCTTCTTCTGCTTCTTATTCTTTTTCTGCTTCTGCTGCTTCTCCTATTCTGCTGCTTCTGCTTCTCCTTCTTCTGCTTCTGCTTCTTCTTCTTCTTCTTCTCCTTCTTGTGCTTCATCTGCTTCTGCTTCTTCTGTTTCTTCTGCTTCTACTTCTGCTTCTTCTGCTGCTGCTTCTTCTGCTTCTACTTCTGGTTCTGCTTCTTATTGTATTTCTGCTTCTGTTTTTCCTTCTCCTTCTACCACTCCTGCTTCTTCTGCTTCTTCCTCTTCTTCTGCTTCTGCTTCTTCTGCTTCTTCTCCTTCTGCTTCTTCTGCTTCTTCTTCATCTTCTTAATCTCTATCTTCTTCTTCTCTCTCTTCTTCTTCTTCTTCTCTCTCTTCTGCTTTTTCTTCTCTATCTTCTTCCGCTTCTCTATATTCTTCTTCTGCTTCCACTTCTCTATCTTCTTCTTCTGCTGCTTCTATTCCTTCTCCTTCTTCTCCTCCTTCTCCTTCTTCATCTTCATCTTGTTCTTCTTTTTCAATTTCATCTTCTTCATCTTCATCTTTTTCATCTTCTTCTTCTCTATTTCTTCTTCTTCTTTTCTATCTTCTTCGTTTTCTTCTTCTTCTTCTTCATCTTCTTCTTTGTTTTCTACTTCTTCTTTCTTTTCTTCTTATTCTTCTTCGTCTTCTTCTTCTTCTTCTTCTTCTTCATCTTCTTCTTCTTCTTCTTCTTCTTCTTCTTCTTCTTCTTCTTCTTCTTCTTCTTCTTCTGCTTCTCTATCTTCGTCTTCTTCTTCTTCTTCTTCTCTAACATTTTCTTATTATTCATATTTTTCACCTTCATCTTCTCTATCTTCTCCTTCTTCTTCTTCTCTAACTTCTTCTTCGTCTTGTCTATCTTCTTCTTCTTCTTCTTGCGCTTCTTCTTGTTCTTCTTCTTTATCTTCTTCTTCTACTTCTTCTTCGTCATCTTCTTCATCTTTATCTTCTTCTTCTTTATCATCTCCTTCTCTATCTTCTTCCTCTCTATCTTCTTCTTCTTATCTTCTTCTTCTTCTTCTTCTTCTCCTATATTCTTCTTCTTCAGCTTCTTCTTCTTCATCTTCTCCTTCTTCTTCATCTTCTCCATCTCTCTCTTCTTTTTCTCTCTCTTCTTCTTCTCTGTCTTCTTCGTCTCTATCTTCTTCTTTTAATATTTCTTCTCTATCTTCTTCTTCTTCTTCTTCTTCTTCATCTTCTTCTTCTTCTTCTTCTTCTTCTTCTTCTTCTTCTTCTTCTTCTTCTTCTTCTTCTTCTGCTTCTCTATCTTCGTCTTCTTCTTCTTCTTCTTCTCTAACATTTTCTTATTATTCATATTTTTCACCTTCATCTTCTCTATCTTCTCCTTCTTCTTCTTCTCTAACTTCTTCTTCGTCTTGTCTATCTTCTTCTTCTTCTTCTTGCGCTTCTTCTTGTTCTTCTTCTTTATCTTCTTCTTCTACTTCTTCTTCGTCATCTTCTTCATCTTTATCTTCTTCTTCTTTATCATCTCCTTCTCTATCTTCTTCCTCTCTATCTTCTTCTTCTTATCTTCTTCTTCTTCTTCTTCTTCTCTATATTCTTCTTCTTCAGCTTCTTCTTCTTCATCTTCTCCTTCTTCTTCATCTTCTCCATCTCTCTCTTCTTTTTCTCTCTCTTCTTCTTCTCTGTCTTCTTCGTCTCTATCTTCTTCTTTAATATTTCTTCTCTATCTTCTTCTTCATCTTCTTCTTCATCATCTTCATCATCTTCTTCATCTCTATCTTCTTCTTCTCTGTCTTCTTCTTCTCTATCTTCTTCTTTTTCTGTTCTATCATCTTCGCTATGATCTTCTCTCTTCTGCTTCATCTTCTGCTTCATCTTCTTCATCTTCTTGTTCTCTCTCTTCTCTCTCTTCTTCTGTCTCTTCTTCTTCTCTATCTTCTTCTTCTCTATCTTCTTCCTTATCTTCTTCTTCTTCTCTATCTTCTTATCTTTCTTTTTCTTCTTCTCTATCTTCTTCTGCTTCTCTATCTTCCTCTTCATCATCTCTATCTTCTTCTTTTTCTTCTTCTTCTTCTGCTTCTCTATCTTCCTCTTCTTCTTCTTCTTCTTCTTCTTCTTTTTATTCTTTTTCTTCTTCTTCTTCTTCTTGTTGGTTTTCTTCTTCTTCTTCTGTTTCTTCTTCTTCTTCTCTATCTTATTCTTCTCTATCATCTTCTATTATCTTCTTCTTCTTCTTTTTCTTCATCTTCTTCTTCTTCTTCTCTATCTTATTCTTCTACTATCATCTTCTCTATCTTCTTCTTCTCTATCTTCTTCACCTTCTTCTTTTCTATCTTTTTCATCTTCTCTTTCTTCTTTATCTTCTTTTTCTTCTCTATCTTCTTCTTCTTCTTCTCTATCTTCTCCTTCTCTATCTTGTTCTTCTTTTTCTTCTCCTTCTCCTTCGCCTTCTTCTTCCTCTACCTCTTCCTCGTCTTCTTCTTCTTCTCTAACTCCTTCTTCTTCTTCTTCTTCTCTGTCTTCTTCTTCTTCATATTCTTCACCTTCATTTTCTTCTCTAGCTACTTCTTTTTCTTCTTCTTCTTCTTCTTCCGCTTGTCTATGTTCTTCTTCTCATTCTTGTTGTTGTTCTTCATCTTCTTCTTCTCTATCTTCTTCTTCTTCTCTAAAAACTTCATCTTCTTCTTCTTCTCTAACTCTTCTTCTTCTTCTCTAACTTCTTATTTTTCTCCTCTATCTTCTTCTTCTTCTTCATATTCTTCACCTTCATCTTCTTCTCCTTCTTCTTATCTTCTTTCTTCTTTTTCTTCTTCTTCTTCCACTTGTTCTTCTTCTTCTCCTTCTTCTTCTTCTTCTCTATGTTCTTCTTGTTCTTCTTCTCTATCTTCTTCTCTATCTTCTTCTTTTTGTTCTACTTCTCTATCTTCTTCTTCTTGTTCTTCTTCTCTGTTTTCTTCTTCGTTTTCTCTATCTTCCCTATCTTCTTCTTCTGCTTCTCCTTCTTTTATTCTGCCGCTTCTCCTTCTGCTTCTTCTTCTGCTTTTTCTTCTTCTTCTCATCTTCTTCTTCTTCTTCTCTATCTTTTCTAACTTCTTCTTCTTCATTTTCATCTTCATCTACATCTTCTCTATCTCCTTCTTCTCTATCTTCTTATTTTCTGTCTCCATTATCAGCTTCATCCTTCTCTTCTTATTTTCTATCTTCTTCTTCTTCTTCTCTTCTTCTGTACTTATCTTCTTCTCTATCTTTGTCGTCTTCTTCATCTTCATCTCTATCTTCTTCATCTTCTTCAACTCTATCTTCGTCTTCTGTATCTTCTTCTTCCGCTTCTCCTTCTTCTGCTTCTATATCTTCTTCTTGTTCTTCATTTTCATCTTCTTCATCTTCTTCTTCATCTTCTCCTGCTCTATCTTCTTCTTCATCTTCTTCATCTCTATCTTCTCCTGCTCTATCTTCTTCTTCATCTTCTTCATCTCTATCTTTTCCTTCTCTATCTTCTTCTTCATCTTCTTCATCCTCTATCTTCTCCTTCTCTATCTTCTTCTTCATCTTCTTCATCTCTATCTTCTCCTTCCCTATCTTCTTCATCTGTCTTCTCCTTCTCTGTCTTCTCCTTCTCCTCTATCTTCTTCCACTTCTCTATCTTCTTCTTCTTCTTCTTGCACTTCTCTTTCTTCTTCTTCTCGTGTATCTTCTTCCACTTCTCTTTCTTCTTCTTCTTCTTCTTCCACTTCTCTTTCTTCTTCTTCTTCTTCCAGTTCTCTTTCTTCTTCTTCTTCTTCCAGTTCTCTTTCTTCTTCTTCTTCTTCCCCTTCTCTTTCTTCTTCTTCTTCTTCTTCTTCCACTTCTTCTTCTTCTTCCACTTCTCTTTCTTCTTCTTCTTCTTCCACTTCTTCTTCTTCTTCTTCCACTTCTTCTTCTTCTTCCACTTCTTCTTCTTCCACTTCTTCTTGCACTTCTTCCACTTCTTCTTCTTCTTCTTCCACTTCTTCTTGCACTTCTTCTTCCCACTTCTTCTTCTTCTTCTTCTCTCTTCTTCTTCTTCTCTTTCTTCTTCTTCTTCTTCTCTCTTCTTCTTCTTCTTTCTTCTTCTTCTTCTTCTTCTTCTTCTTTTCTTCTTCTTCTTCTTCTTCTTCCACTGCTTCTTCTTCTTCCAATTCTTCTTCTTCTTCTTCAATTTCTCCTTCTTCTTCCACTTCTCCTTCTTCTTCTTTCTTCTTCTTCTTCCACTTCTTCTTCTTCTTCTTCTTCTTCTCCTTCTTCTCCTTCTTCTTCTCCTTCTTCTTCTCCTTCTTCTCCTTCCACTTCTCCTTCTTCTCCTTCTTCTCCTTCCACTTCTCCTTCTTCTCCTTCTTCTCCTTCCACTTCTCCTTCTCCTCCTTCTCCTCCTTCTCCTCCTCCTTCTTCTCCTTATTCTTCTTCTCCTTCTTCTTCTCCTTCTTCTTCTTCTCCTTCTTCTTCTTCTCCTTCTTCTTTTCGTCTCTTCTTTTCGTCTTCTTCTTCTTCTTCTGCTTCTCTATGTTCTTCTTCTCATTCTTGTTCTTGTTCTTCATCTTCTTCTTCTCTATCTTCTTCTTCTTCTCTAAAAACTTCTTCTTAACATCTTCTTCTTATTCTCTGATTTCTTCTTCTTTTCCTCTATCTCCTTTTTCTTCTTCATATTCTTCACCTTCGTTTTCTTCTCTTTCTTCTTCTTCTTCACTATCTTCTTCTTCTTCTCTATCTTCTTCTTCTTATCCTCTATATTCTTCTTCTTCTTCTTCTTCCGCTTCTTTATCTTCTTCTTCTTCTTCTACTTCTTCTTCTTCTTCTCTTTGTTCTTCTTCATCTCTATCTTCTTCTCTATCTTCTTCGTCTTCTTCTCTATCTTCTTCTTCTTCTCTTCTTCTTCTTCTTCATAGTCGTCACCTTCATCTTCTCTATCTTCTTTTTCTTCTTCTTCTCTATCTTCTTCTTGTTCTTCTTCTCTATCTTCTTCTTCGTTTTCTCTATCTTCTTCTTCTTCCGCTTCTCCTTCTTTTATTCTGCCGCTTCTCCTTCTCCTTCTCCTTCTCCTCCTTCTCCTTCTTCTTCTTCTTCTTCTCTCTATCTTCTTCTTCTCTATCTTCTTCTTCTCTATCTTCATCATCAACTTAATCTTCTTCTCTTCTTCTTATCTTCTATCTTCTTCTTCTTCTACTTCTCTTCTTCTCTATCTTCTTCTTCATCTTCTTCATCTCTATCTTCTTCTTCATCTTCTTCATCTCTATCTTCGTCTTCTGTATCTTCTTCTTTCACTTCTCCCTTCTTCTGCTTCTCTGTCTTCTTCTTCTTCTCTATCTTCTTCTCTACCTTTTTAAGTTCTTCTCTATCTTCTTCATTTTCATCTTCTTCTTCTTCTTCATCTTCTTAATCTCTTATCTTCTCCTTCTCTATCATCTTCTACTTCTTCTCTATCTTCATCTTCTCTTCTTCTTCTTCTCTTCATCTTCTTCTGCTTCTTCTCTATGTTCTTTATGTTCATCATCTCCTTCTCTATCTTCTTCTTCTCTATCTTCTTTTTCTCTATCTTCTTCTAAATCTTCTCTATCCTCTTCTTCTCTTTCTTCTTCTTCTTCTGCTTCTGCTTCTTCTGCTTCTAACTTCTTCTGCTTCTGCTTCTTCTGCTTCTTCTGCTTCTGCTTCCTCTGCTTCTTCCTCTGCTTCTTCTTCCACTTCTGATTCTTCAGCTTCTGCTTCTTCTGAGTCTTCTGCTTCTTCTTCTTCTTCTTCTGCTTCTTCTTCGTCTTCTTCTTCTTCCACTTCTTCTGATTCTTCAGCTTCAGCTTCTTCTGAGTCGTCTTCTTCTTCTTCTTCTTCTTCTACTTCTTCTTCATCTTCTTCTTCTTCTACTTCTTCTTTGTCTTCTTCTTCTTCCACTTCTTCTGATTCTTCAGCTTCAGCTTCTTCTGAGTCGTCTTCTTCTTCTTCTTCTTCTTCTTCTTCTGCTTCTTCTTCTTCTTCTTCCTCTGCTTCTTCTTCCTCTGCTTCTTCTTCCTCTGCTTCTGATTCTTCAGCTTCAGCTTCTTCTGAGTCTTCTGCTTCTTATTCTACTTCTTCTTCTTCTTCTTCTTCTTCTTCTTCTTCTTCTTCTCCCTGCTTCTTCTTCCTCTTCTTCTTCTTCCACTTCTTCTGATTCTTCAGCTTCAGCTTCTTCTGAGTCTTCTGCTTCTTATTCTACTTCCCTCTGCTTCTTCTTCTGCATCTTTAGCTTCTTCTGCTTCTTATTCTTTTTCTGCTTCTGCTGCTTCTCCCTATTCTGCTGCTTCTGCTTCTCCTTCTTCTGCTTCTGCTTCTTCTTCTTCTTCTTCTCCTTCTTGTGCTTCATCTGCTTCTGCTTCTTCTGTTTCTTCTGCTTCTACTTCTGCTTCTTCTGCTGCTGCTTCTTCTGCTTCTGCTTCTGGTTCTGCTTCTTATTGTATTTCTGCTTCTGTTTTTCCTTCTCCTTCTACCACTGCTGCTTCTTCTGCTTCTTCTCTTCTTCTGCTTCTGCTTCTTCTGCTTCTTCTCCTTCTGCTTCTTCTGCTTCTTCTTCATCTTCTTAATCTCTATCTTCTTCTTCTCTCTCTTCTTCTTCTTCTTCTCTCTCTTCTGCTTTTTCTTCTCTATCTTCTTCCGCTTCTCTATATTCTTCTTCTGCTTCACTTCTCTATCTTCTTCTTCTGCTGCTTCTATTCCTTCTCCTTCTTCTCCTCCTTCTCCTTCTTCATCTTCATCTTGTTCTTCTTTTTCAATTTCATCTTCTTCATCTTCATCTTTTTCATCTTCTTCTTCTCTATTTTCTTCTTCTTCTTTTCTATCTTCTTCGTTTTCTTCTTCTTCTTCTTCATCTTCTTCTTTGTTTTCTACTTCTTCTTTCTTTCTTCTTCTTCTTCTTCTTCTTCATCTTCTTCTTCTTCTTCTTCTTCTTCTTCTTCTTCTTCTTCTTCTTCTTCTTCTTCTTCTTCTTCTTCTTCTTCTTCCGCTTCTCTATCTTCGTCTTCTTCTTCTTCTTCTTCTCTAACATTTTCCTTATTATTCATATTTTTCACCTTCATCTTCTCTATCTTCTCCTTCTTCTTCTTCTCTAACTTCTTCTTCGTCTTGTCTATCTTCTTCTTCTTCTTCTTGCGCTTCTTCTTGTTCTTCTTCTTTATCTTCTTCTTCTACTTCTTCTTCGTCATCTTCTTCATCTTTATCTTCTTCTTCTTTATCATCTCCTTCTCCATCTTCTTCCTCTCTATCTTCTTCTTCTTATCTTCTTCTTCTTCTTCTTCTTCTCTATATTCTTCTTCTTCAGCTTCTTCTTCTTCATCTTCTCCTTCTTCTTCATCTTCTCCATCTCTCTCTTCTTTTTCTCTCTCTTCTTCTTCTCTGTCTTCTTCGTCTCTATCTTCTTCTTTTAATATTTCTTCTCTATCTTCTTCTTCATCTTCTTCTTCATCATCTTCATCATCTTCTTCATCTCTATCTTCTTCTTCTCTGTCTTCTTCTTCTCTATCTTCTTCTTTTCTGTTCTATCATCTTCGCTATGATCTTCTCTTCTTCTGCTTCATCTTCTGCTTCATCTTCTTCATCTTCTTGTTCTCTCTCTTCTCTCTCTTCTTCTGTCTCTTCTTCTTCTCTATCTTCTTCTTCTCTATCTTCTTCTTCTTCTTCATATTCTTCACCTTCATCTTCTTCTCCTTCTTCTTATCTTCTTTTCTTCTTTTTCTTCTTCTTCTTCCACTTGTTCTTCTTCTTCTCCTTCTTCTTCTTTCTTCTCTATGTTCTTCTTGTTCTTCTTCTCTATCTTCTTCTCTATCTTCTTCTTTTTGTTCTACTTCTCTATCTTCTTCTTCTTGTTCTTCTTCTCTGTTTTCTTCTTCGTTTTCTCTATCTTCCCTATCTTCTTCTTCTGCTTCTCCTTCTTTTTATTCTGCCGCTTCTCCTTCTGCTTCTTCTTCTGCTTTTTCTTCTTCTTCTTCATCTTCTTCTTCTTCTTCTCTATCTTTTCTAACTTCTTCTTCTTCATTTTCATCTTCATCTACATCTTCTCTATCTCCTTCTTCTCTATCTTCTTATTTTCTGTCTCTCCATTATCAGCATCATCTTCTCTTCTTATTTTCTATCTTCTTCTTCTTCTTCTCTTCTTCTGTACTTATCTTCTTCTCTATCTTTGTCGTCTTCTTCATCTTCATTCTCATCTTCTTCATCTTCTTCAACTCTATCTTCGTCTTCTGTATCTACTCTTCCGCTTCTCCTTCTTCTGCTTCTATATCTTCTTCTTGTTCTTCATTTTCATCTTCTTCATCTTCTTCTTCATCTTCTCCTGCTCTATCTTCTTCTCATCTTCTTCATCTCTATCTTCTCCTGCTCTATCTTCTTCTTCATCTTCTTCATCTCTATCTTTCCTTCTCTATCTTCTTCTTCATCTTCTTCATCTCTATCTTCTCCTTCTCTATCTTCTTCTTCATCTTCTTCATCTCTATCTTCTCCTTCCCTATCTTCTTCATCTGTCTTCTCCTTCTCTGTCTTCTCCTTCTCCTCTATCTTCTTCCACTTCTCTATCTTCTTCTTCTTCTTCTTGCACTTCTCTTTCTTCTTCTTCTCGTGTATCTTCTTCCACTTCTCTTTCTTCTTCTTCTTCTTCTTCCACTTCTCTTTCTTCTCTCTTCTTCTTCCAGTTCTCTTTCTTCTTCTTCTTCTTCCAGTTCTCTTTCTTCTTCTTCTTCTTCCCCTTCTCTTTCTTCTTCTTCTTCTTCTTCTTCCACTTCTTCTTCTTCTTCCACTTCTCTTTCTTCTTCTTCTTCTTCCACTTCTTCTTCTTCTTCTTCCACTTCTTCTTCTTCTTCACTTCTTCTTCTTCCACTTCTTCTTGCACTTCTTCCACTTCTTCTTCTTCTTCTTCCACTTCTTCTTGCACTTCTTCTTCACTTCTTCTTCTTCTTCTTCTTCTCTTCTTCTTCTTCCTCTTCTTCTTCTTCTTCTTCCTCTTCTTCTTCTTCTTCTTCTTCTTCTTCTTCTTCTTCTTCTTCTTCTTCTTCTTCTTCTTCACTGCTTCTTCTTCTTCCAATTCTTCTTCTTCTTCTTCAATTTCTCCTTCTTCTCCACTTCTCCTTCTTCTTCTTCTTCTTCTTCTTCCACTTCTTCTTCTTCTTCTTCTTCTTCTCCTTCTTCTCCTTCTTCTTCTCCTTCTTCTTCTCCTTCTTCTCTTCCACTTCTCCTTCTTCTCCTTCTTCTCCTTCCACTTCTCCTTCTTCTCCTTCTTCTCCTTCACTTCTCCTTCTCCTCCTTCTCCTCCTTCTCCTCCTCCTTCTTCTCCTTATTCTTCTTCTCCTTCTTCTTCTCCTTCTTCTTCTTCTCCTTCTTCTTCTTCTCCTTCTTCTTTTCGTCTTCTTCTTTCGTCTTCTTCTTCTTCTTCTGCTTCTCTATGTTCTTCTTCTCATTCTTGTTCTTGTTCTTCATCTTCTTCTTCTCTATCTTCTTCTTCTTCTCTAAAAACTTCTTCTTAACATCCTTCTTCTTATTCTCTGATTTCTTCTTCTTTTCCTCTATCTCCTTTTTCTTCTTCATATTCTTCACCTTCGTTTTCTTCTCTTTCTTCTTCTTCTTCACTATCTTCTTCTTCTTCTCTATCTTCTTCTTCTTATCCTCTATATTCTTCTTCTTCTTCTTCTTCGCTTCTTTATCTTCTTCTTCTTCTTCTACTTCTTCTTCTTCTTCTCTTTGTTCTTCTTCATCTCTATCTTCTTCTCTATCTTCTTCGTCTTCTTCTCTATCTTCTTCTCTCTTCTTCTTCTTCTTCATAGTCGTCACCTTCATCTTCTCTATCTTCTTTTTCTTCTTCTTCTCTATCTTCTTCTTGTTCTTCTTCTCTATCTTCTTCTTCGTTTTCTCTATCTTCTTCTTCTTCCGCTTCTCCTTCTTTTATTCTGCCGCTTCTCCTTCTCCTTCTCCTTCTCCTCCTTCTCCTTCTTCTTCTTCTTCTTCTTCTCTATCTTCTTCTTCTCTATCTTCTTCTTCTCTATCTTCATCATCAACTTAATCTTCTTCTCTTCTTCTTATCTTCTATCTTCTTCTTCTTCTACTTCTCTTCTTCTCTATCTTCTTCTTCATCTTCTTCATCTCTATCTTCTTCTTCATCTTCTTCATCTCTATCTTCGTCTTCTGTATCTTCTTCTTTCACTTCTCCTTCTTCTGCTTCTCTGTCTTCTTCTTCTTCTCAATCTTCTTCTCTACCTTTTTAAGTTCTTCTCTATCTTCTTCATTTTCATCTTCTTTCTTCTTCTTCATCTTCTTAATCTCTTATCTTCTCCTTCTCTATCATCTTCTACTTCTTCTCTATCTTCATCTTCTCTTCTTCTTCTTCTCTTCATCTTCTTCTGCTTCTTCTCTATGTTCTTTATGTTCATAATCTCCTTCTCTATCTTCTTCTTCTCTATCTTCTTTTTCTCTATCTTCTTCTAAATCTTCTCTATCCTCTTCTTCTCTTTCTTCTTCTTCTTCTGCTTCTGCTTCTTCTGCTTCTACTTCTTCTGCTTCTGCTTCTTCTGCTTCTTCTGCTTCTGCTTCCTCTGCTTCTTCCTCTGCTTCTTCTTCACTTCTGATTCTTCAGCTTCTGCTTCTTCTGAGTCTTCTGCTTCTTCTTCTTCTTCTTCTGCTTCTTCTTCGTCTTCTTCTTCTTCCACTTCTTCTGATTCTTCAGCTTCAGCTTCTTCTGAGTCGTCTTCTTCTTCTTCTTCTTCTTCTACTTCTTCTTCATCTTCTTCTTCTTCTACTTCTTCTTTGTCTTCTTCTTCTTCCACTTCTTCTGATTCTTCAGCTTCAGCTTCTTCTGAGTCGTCTTCTTCTTCTTCTTCTTCTTCTTCTTCTGCTTCTTCTCTTCTTCTCTCTGCTTCTTCTTCCTCTGCTTCTTCTTCTCTGCTTCTGATTCTTCAGCTTCAGCTTCTTCTGAGTCTTCTGCTTCTTATTCTACTTCTTCTTCTTCTTCTTCTTCTTCTTCTTCTTCTTCTTCCCCTGCTTCTTCTTCTCTTCTTCTTCTTCCACTTCTTCTGATTCTTCAGCTTCAGCTTCTTCTGAGTCTTCTGCTTCTTATTCTACTTCCCTCTGCTTCTTCTTCTGCATCTTTAGCTTCTTCTGCTTCTAATTCTTTTTCTGCTTCTGCTGCTTCTCCCTATTCTGCTGCTTCTGCTTCTCCTTCTTCTGCTTCTGCTTCTTCTTCTTCTTCTTCTCCTTCTTGTGCTTCATCTGCTTCTGCTTCTTCTGTTTCTTCTGCTTCTACTTCTGCTTCTTCTGCTGCTGCTTCTTCTGCTTCTGCTTCTGGTTCTGCTTCTTATTGTATTTCTGCTTCTGTTTTTCCTTCTCCTTCTACCACTCCTGCTTCTTCTGCTTCTTCCTCTTCTTCTGCTTCTGCTTCTTCTGCTTCTTCTCTTCTGCTTCTTCTGCTTCTTCTTCATCTTCTTAATCTCTATCTTCTTCTTCTCTCTCTTCTTCTTCTTCTTCTCTCTCTTCTGCTTTTTCTTCA
>NC_082616.1:12277140-12321302 GCF_030936135.1 Gavia stellata | reverse complement strand
TTCCGCGGGCCGCTGCCCCGCACCCCAGCGCACCCGCGGCCGCCAGCGACCCCCGCTCCGCGCGGGGGGTGAGAGCAGGGCCCCCGCCCGCCCCCCCCCCCCGAGGAGCCGCCTCCGCGGCATTTGCGTTTTTTAAAAACTTTTTCTTTTTTTTATTTCTTTTTTTTTTTTCTTTTTACATGCAATTTCACGCCCGGCTGCACCTGCAAACATAACGGCCCGGCGGAGCCGCCGCCCCCGGCCCCCCCGCCGGCGCCGCGCCGCCCGAGCCGCTGCCCCGCCGGCGGCCGAGCCCCGCGCCCGCCCCGCCGCCTGCCCGGCCCGGTGCCGCTGCCAGGCTCGGCCGCGCCCTCCCCGGAGCCCTGCGGCCTGGGGGCGCCGGGCCCTGCGGGCAGCAGCGGCTTGAGCAGACCGCTGCCCGTCTTTCCGTCCGTCCCGCCGTTAACCACCCACCCTTCCATCCGCCCACTTATCCATCCATCCCTGCCTCTGTGCATCTACCCATCCACCCAGCCCTACACCCAGCCCTGCATCCATCCCGCCATCCTTCCGTCCCTGCATCCCTCCATCCCCACATCCCTCCAGCCCTCCATCCCCACATCCCTACATCCCTCCAGCCCTCCATCCCGCTGTCCCTTCATCCCTCCGTCCCTGCATCCCTCCGTCCCTGCATCCTGCATCCCTCCATCCCCACATCCCTCCCAGCCCTCCAGCCCTCCATCCCGCTGTCCCTTCATCCCTCCGTCCCTGCATCCCTCCATCCCTGCATCCCTGCATCCCTCCATCCCCACATCCCCACATCCCTCCAGCTCTTCCAGCCCTCCAGCCCTCCATACCTGCATCCCCTCCATCCCCGCATCCCTACATCCCTCCAGTCCTCCATCCCTCCGTCTCGCTGTCCCTTCACCCCTGCATCCCTCCATCCCCACATCCCTCCATCTCTCCAGCCCTGCATCCCTCCATCCCTGTATCTCTCCGTCCTTCAGCCCTTCCTCCATCCCTCCCGACACGGATCCCTGCATCCCTCCCTCCATCCCTGCATCCCTGCATCCCTCCATCCCTCCGTCCCTCCAGCCCTCCCGACGCGGATCCCTCCATCCCTCCCCTCCGTCTCCCCACCCGTTCACACCCGCCCAAAACGGCGTCCCGGGCCCGATGCCGCCTTTCCCCGTCCCTCACGGGCGCGATTCGCGCCCCCGGCCCTGCCCGGGCATCGCCCCCCGCACCGCCCCGGGAGCGCGGCCGGGTGGCGGCCCCGGCCCCGGCCCCGGCCCCGCCAGAACGGCCTCCGCTCGCCTGCGCAGAGCCGAGCCGCGGGCTGCGGGGGGGCCGCGGAGCCGGCGCCCCTGGGGACAGCAGCCCGCGGGACACCAGCGCTGCTTGGAGGGTGACCGGGGGAAAAAACCCCAAGCCCGGCGTGCGGGCTCCCGGCTGCGAGCGGGCTCGGCGTTGGGGCTGGGGCTTTCCCCCTTCCCTTTTCATTTTTTTCTCTCTTTTTTTTTTTGGTCTTTTTTTGTTTTTCCCCAATAAAAATAACCACCTACCAAATTCACCTCTCCCCCCGGCCGCCCTCCCCCGGCTCCGTCGGGAAAGGAGAACTATTTCGCTGGCCGCCGTGGGAGCCCGAGCCTGAAAAACCACCGCAGCGAAGAGGGAGAAAAAAATAACCGCGAAGCTCAGCTCCTCGCGCCCGAAACCCGCCGGCGCCCGCTGGGAGCTCCGCTGGCGACGGGGCCGGCCCGTAAATAAGGAGCCGGCAGAGTCCGCATCCTCCTTTAATATTGACTCTTTTGAAGGTTAGGCAGGGCAGAGGTAACAAACTTTGCACCTTTTTTTTTTTTTTTTCCTCCTCCCCTCTTCCATCCTCTTCCCTACCTGGTTTTATGTGGTTTCTGGATTAACCTAGCGCGGAGCAGAAGCGGACTTTACCGGCCCGAAATACAGGATTAGGACTATTTCTAGAAGAAAGAGGATAGTGTGAACCGCCTTTTAGCCTGCAATAGTCTAAAGCTAAGAAATTACAGCTTGTAAAATAGGTCCCCATCAGTTTCCCAGGAGACGAGTTAAGCCCTACTTGGGTGTTCCAGCTCTTTTTAGAACCGGCAATAATTAGACTCATCTCACCCCCGAGCTGTCCGGTGCTGGGCTGGGGGGGGTTAAATCACCAATAAACGCGCTCCTGCCGCCGCGCCGGCCGGCGGGCGCGGGCGGGGCGGGCAGAGCCGGCGGCTGCGGCCCCCGCCGCTGCCGGGGCCGGGCTGGGGGGCGCGGGCAGCGAGCCCCGCTTTTGCGGCGGGGGCTCCGCCGGCCGGCTGCCGGCTGTGCCATCTTCTTTGTGCTTTGATGTCTTTTTGAGCCGTCGCTGCATGTCATTAGGGGCAACGAACGAACTAAAAAGCGGTGCCTTTCCCCACCCCACCCCGTCCCCGCGCCCCCGCGGAAGGGAAAGCCGGGGGACAAAAAATGGAAGCACCGCAGGTGAGGGGAGCGGCCGGAGAGCGGGGCTGCTGCGGGGGGCTCGGGCCGGCGGCTGCGGGGGCCGCGGAGTGGGCCCAGCCCGGGCCCCCCCCGCCCGCAGCCGTCGGGAGGCCAGCCGCTCCCCGCCCGCCACGTACAGCCCGGCTTGGGGGGGAACCGGGGGCCCGGCGCGGAGCCCAGCGCTCCGCCCGCGGGCCAGCCGGGGAACCGCCGGCCCGGCCCGCGGGGACACGGGGGGGCCGGGAGGGGGGCCGGGGGGTGCTCGGCGGGCAGGAGCCGGGAAAAAGCCAGGCGGGGGGGCGGCGGGCAGGGAGGGCGGGTGCCCCCCCCCCCCCCCCCCCCCCGCAGGCACCGGCGCACCGGGGAGCGGGGGGGGGGCCGCCCGGCGCGCCGCTGCGGGCTGCTGGGCGGGGTGGCGCGGGGCTGAGGCGCTCCGCCCGTCCCGCTCGGGCCGGGGAGGGATGCTCCGGGGTGCCGCGGGGCCGGGGCCGGGCCCTGCCCCACTCGCGTCGCCCTCCCCCGCGCGGGCGACAGGCGTTTAATGAGAAGTAATTGGCGGGGCGCGGAGAGCTGCATTAACGAGCGGCCGGGCTGTTATGAATTATTTGAGGGCCCATTAGCCGCCGCGCGCGGCCCCGCTCGCCGGGGGAGATTGTCACCTGCCACAGCACGCGGGGGCCGCGGACACGCGCGCGCACGACGCCCGCACTATCCCCCGCTCCTGTCCTCAGCCTCCCCGGGCCCGGCTACCGCGGCCCGCCCCGGCGGCGGGAGCGGGGAGCCGGTCCCCGGGGCTCACGTTCCGCCCCCCCGCCCCGGGCCCTACAGCCCCCGCGGGGAAGCATCCCGCGGGCCGCCGCCCCGCTCCTTCCCCGCGTGGGCGATGCCACTCGTGTCCGTGGCCCGGTGCGGGCGCGCAGAGCGGCCCAGCCTCGGGAAGGGCCGCCGTCGCCGCCGAAGCTCCCGTTTTCCCCGGTATCGGGGAAATACGGGTGGGTGGGGAAATTTCGCCCCCCCCCCGTTTTTTTTGCCCACGCGGGGTGCGGGCAGCCCGGCCGTGCCCTGCCCGCCCGCACCGGGCACCGGCACCGGGCAGCGGCAGCGGCGCTTTCCCGGTGTCACGGACACGGGAGAAATGCCCCTCCGCGGGGCGGACACGGCGTGGTGGCGCTCCCAGCTCGGAACAAAAGAGTGGCCGGGGAGGACAACGAGGGGGGGAGAGAGGGGGGGAATAAAAGGCAAAACCAAAAATAACAAGACGTGGAAAAACCAAGCGGCCGCCCTCGGGGGGCGCGGGGAGAAGGGCGGGAGCCCGGTCCCGCACGGCCCCGTCCCTCTCCCGGCCTCCGCCGGCCGAGCCACAACGACTCCCCCCCCTCAGCGGGGGGCTCCGGGCCCGAAACGGGCCGGAACGGGCGCTCCGGGCCGGGGCCGGTCCCCGCCGCACCCCGCTCCTGCTCGGTTGCCCCCCCCCGCGCCCCCACCGGGCGCCCCCTCTCCTTCTCCCCCCCCCCCCCCCCACCCGCCCGGCGCCGCGCTTCTCTCTGCCGCAACGGCCCCCGCGGCGCGGAGCCGGTGGGGTCGGGACCCCCCCAAGAGCAGCCGCCCCCCCCCCCCCCCGCGCCCCGGCCGGGCCGCCCCCCCGCGCCCCCCCCCCGGCCCCGGGGCGAGCGGAGGAAGAGGAGGCGGCGAGGGGCGGGAGAGGCGCCGGCGGCGGGGAGCGGGGACGGAGGGAGAAGCCGGAGGGAGCGGCGGGTGTCACCTACCTGCGCCCCGGCCGGCGGCCCGCTCTGCGGGAGCTGGAGCCATCCCTGCATTTATTGGAGCTGAAACGGTGCTACTGTTGACTTTAGCACAAAGCAAAGATTTCGCTGCCCGCTAGTTTAAAAATGAATATTTTACCAAGATATCGATCAGCTTTATAAAATTCAGTTAAGCACAATGGCTCAAAAGGAGAGCTGGGGGGGGAAAGGGAAGGGACGCAATATAATATCTGTGTAAATTTGCTGAAGTATGACGTGGTGTTGAAAGTTTACCCTCCTGGAATTTGGATCTAGATTCCCCCCCCCCCCCCTTTTTTTTTTTTTTTTGTTTACTGACTTTGTTTATTCACAGATCACGGTTGCTTAAACCGGCAGGAGCAGGATGCACTGGCAGTGCGGCTGGGGGGCGGGCGGCTTGCGCGGGGGGGGGGGAAGATGCCGGGGGTGTAAAGGACAAGAAATAACGTCTGGCGCGGGGGATTTTTCTCCCCCTCTTTGCCCCCTCTCCCTCCACTCCCCGTCCTTGCGTTTCGGCGTGAACCGGGCCAGAGGAAGGGGAAAATAAAAAAAAAAATAAAAAAAAAGGCGGGGGGGGGACCTGCTGGGGGAGCGGGCAGCCAAACGGCCCCGCCGGGCCGGGCCCGGGGCCGGAGCGGGGCAGCGGCCGCGCAGTCCCGCCGCCCCGCTCCCCGAACCCGCGGCACCCCCGCGCCCGTGCTCCTTCCCCGCGGGAGCCTTTTATGTGCTAATGACACACATTGCATGCCTTGGTTGACAACGTGTGTGTCCTTGCCGTATAGAGACGGACAGATTTCTGGCTGGATCCCTGTTTTGTTTTTGGGAGGGTTTTTTTTTTTTCCCCTCTCCCCCCCCCCCCGCCCCTTTCCCCTTTTCTCTTCCCGCGGACAATGCGGAATTTTAAGAAGGATTTGAATGTTATTTCGGAAAGCAACATCTACGACTGCCGTAAACGCGTGGGAAAAACAACAAGTGGTCGGGAAGACGGGCAGGGTATTTACGGCGGGGGAAATAAATGAAACCGAGCCCGGCCGGGCTGCCCGGGGGTGTCGGTGGGGCGGCCGGGGGGCTCCGGGGCCGGGCGTGAGGCTCGGGGCGGCCGGGGGGGGGTCAAAGGCAAAATCAAGAGCCCTCCGCTTTTTCGCCGCCGGTTTATCCCCCCGCGGAGGCAGCGGGGAGAGCCCCCGGCCCGCCCGGGGAGGGCAGGGCTGCGCTGGCCCCTCCGAGCCCCGGCCCCCCCCGGTTAACCCTGCCCGGTGCTGGCGGGGCCGGGGGTCCGGCCGGCCGCGCTGCTCCGTCCGGGGCGCCGGGGGCGGGGGCTTCGCTCCCCCGAGGGAAAGGGGGTCCCCGACCCCCGGGCTCTGCGGGGGGCACAGCGGCTGCCGACCCCCGGGCCGCCCCTCTCCGCCCCCCCCGGGCTGGCTCCGCACCGGGCCGAGCCCCTCCGGGGGGAACGGGCGGGGGAGCTGCGGGCCGGCACCGCAGCCGTCGGGGCGGCACGGCCGGGGGCAGCGGCGGGGCCCGGCGGAACAGAGATGCAGGGGGAGGAAAACCGCCGAAAACACTTTAATATAGTTCTGTGAAAATCTGGCTAGTCGCTACCAGAATACACATTTATAAGCCATAAATAAAGCATACAGAAACGATAAATTAATCAGATCCAAGTAGTTTTACTCTCCCGGTAACATCAAGCGTTTGTTTCAATTACAACGATCTATCCTGACTTTTTTTTTTTTTATTTTTAATTTTTTTTTCCGTAGTATTTTTTTTTTTTCTCTTCCCCCCCCCCACCCCTCTTTTCCCCTTTTTACAACGTTACAAGACTTTTGGTCCTCGGATTCAAAACTAGCATGGGTTTCACACTGAAGGAGGGTTTTGTTTTGTTTGTGAGTTTTTTTTCCCCCGTCACTTCCACACAAAAAAATAGATATATTTATACCTCCTTGCGACGACGACAACGAAAAAAAAAAAATAAGCCCAACAGAAACCCCCCTCCTCTCCCCGTCCCCTCGCCCCCAACCCGCCCCTCCCCACACAAAACAAACCACCCCGCAAGGCAAAACCAAGGGAATCGCAGCCCCCCCGTGCACGGGTGGCTTTGCGCCGGGGGGGGCGGGGATGACCAACACGCCTGCCCCTTGGCGCGGGCCGAGATGCTTGCGAGACACACGGCTGCTGTTTCCCGAACGGATGCAAACATCTGGAGCCAACGGAAAAAAAAAAAAATAGATATATATATATGTATATATGTACCGTGCTCGACAGCGTTCATAGTCCATCGCTCTGCTAGGGGGCTAGCGGGGGCCGGGGGGCTTTCCCCCCTCGCCCGGGGAGGGTCTCCCCTCGCCCCTTTTAGGAGGAGTTCATGATGGGCCGGGAATACACACCTTGGTAGTAAGAAGTCTCTCCGGCTAAAGGGGAGGACTCTAAGCCGGTTTTGTTCGTTACGGGCCCCATGGCCAGGCTGCCGGGCTATGGGCGAGGCGTAGCCCGAGTAGTGCATCACCTGCTCGTAGGCCTTCAGAGTCCATTTTGTGGTGGTGGTGGTGGAGTGGTGGTGGTGAGGGTGGTGGTGCTGCTGCTCCGAGGAGGACATCAGGTTGTTGATGGAGAAGGGGTGGTTGAAGGGCGTAGTGGTGCTCGGGCTTGAGGTGTGGGCGTCGTGGGGCAGGCCGGCGTGCGGGGGGGGCCAGGATGGTGCTGGGCTGGGGAGGGCCGCCGGCTCCCCGGGGCTCAGCCCCGGCGTGCCCTTCAGGTCGGCCAGGGCGCGCTTGTGGTCCTGGCACGGCGAGGCGCTGGCCGGGGGACTCGGCACCGGTCCGAGCCCTCGGAGCCCCCCGAGGAGCTTGCCACTCCCCCAGGGGCTGGCTGGGGGGCTGCCCGGGCCCCTTCTTGCCCCCGCCGCCCGCCCCGACCGCCCGCTCCCGCCGCCGCTGTCCTTGGCGGCCAGCTGCTTCTCGCACTTGAAGCGCTTCTGGCGGCGCAGGTAGCAGCCGTTCTCAAACATGTTGCCCGAATCGGGGTGCAAGCGTCCAGAAGGAGCCTTTGCCCGGCTTGTCCGGGGAGCGGGGGCACCTTGAGGAAGCAGTCGTTGAAGGAGAGCGAGTGGCGGATGCTGTTCTGCCAGCGCTGCTGGTTCTGGCGGTAGAAGGGGAAGAGGTCCATGATCCACTGGTAGATCTCGCTCAGCGTCAGCATCTTGTTGGGCGACTGCTGGATGGCCATGGTGATGAGGGAGATGTAGGAGTATGGGCGGCTTGGCGTGCGTGTAGCTCCGCCGGTTAGGTCTTGGGGTCCCGCGAGCGGTTGAGGTTGGATTGCCCGTAGATGGGGCTCATGGAGTTCATGTTGGTGTAGGGGGGTCAGGGCGTTCATGGAGCCCGCTTGGCCCCCCCATGGGGCTCATGCTGGGGCTCAGTGTGAGCGCCCATCCCCGCCACGCCGGCCGAGCCCATGCCGGGCATGGCCCCCGTCATGGGGCTCATGCTGGGGCTCAGGTGAGCGCCCATCCCCGCCACGCCGGCCGAGCCCATGCCGGGCATGGCCCCCGCGCCCGGGGACATGCCGGTGAGCGAGGGGCTCATGCCCGTGTTGGCGTAGGACATGTTCATGGAGGTGGCAGCCGTCATGTTGGCCGTGGTGCTCATGGCCGACATGGTCATGTACGTGTTCATGCTGTTCATGCCCAGCCCCGCGTTCATGTTGGTCACCGAGGAATAGCTCTGCAGGGGCAAGCGAGAGAGAGGAGGGAGATTGGGGGGGGGGGGACGGGGAGGAGGCAAGGGGGTAGCCCCGTCGGGGACGCGGCAGCCCGGCGAGCGGGGAGCCGGGGGGGGACACCCCCAGCCCAGCCCGGATCGCCGCCGCCGGCGAGAGCCTCCGCAGCCCCGGGGCTCCGCGCCCGCGGGGCGGGAAGGGTTAAATCCCGGGCGGGGGGCTTGTTTTTCTCGTTAATGAAAACAAATATATATCTATTAAAAAAGAGACGGGACGGCAGCGAGGTCGGCGGACCCGTCCTGGAAAGCGGAGCTGGAGGCAGGGGAAGGGACATCCCTGCCCGCAGCCAGAAAAATACCTGGGGGGGGACGGAAAAAAGAGCGAGCCGCCGCCCGGCAGCAGCCCGCTGCCCGCGCCCCCCGGGCCCCCCACCCGCGCTGCCCCCGCGCTCCGCCGCGCCCCTGCCCGCGCCCGGCGCAGCCCTGCCCGCAGCGCAGCCAGCGGGGAGCCCCGAGCCGGCACCGGGCGCCCCAGTTCGCCTTCTCCCGGGGCTGGCACGGCGGGGGGACCCCGGCCGGGGCCGGGGCGGGCCGGGGCGGGGGGCGGCGGAGCCCCGGCCCCCCTCCTTACCTCGGGCTCCCCGTAGTAGTTGCTCCAGTCCGTGTGCTCATGGCCTTCCATTTTCACCGCTCCCAGCATACTGGAAGTGGAGTGCATGGCAGTTTAAAATTTAACAGCCACAACAAACGACGACAGAGAGCAACCCAAAAAAAAAAAAAAAAAAAAAAAAAAAAAAAGTCCCCAGCCCTCCCTCCCCTCCGTCGGAGCCTCTGGAGGAGGAGGAAGAGGAGGGAGGGAGGAAGGGGGGGGGGGAACGGAGCGGCGCTGGGGCTGGGGTTTTTTTTTTTTCGCTGCTGCTCCTTGGGTGGGTTTTCGCAGTGCTTCGCGGCGAAGAGTCGCCCGGAGGCGATGGAGGAGCCGGAGGAGGAGGAGGGAGGAGGGAGGAAGAAGAGGAGGAGGAGGACAAGTGCTGCAGTGACATGCGTGCTCGAAAGATATAGCACGGAGCGGCCGGGCGAGCCTCCAATCCCCAGGTCCTCGGCTGCCCATTTGAATAATCAGCTCACACCTAGGCGGGAGCGGCTCCTCCGCGGCCCCCCGCGCACCTATCCGCACCCCGCCGCCGAGCACGGGGGGCCCGGCAGCACCCCGGGGCGCCGGGACGCCCCCCCCGCCCCCCGTACCCGGCTTCCCCCCCGACTTTGCAGGGGGATCCCGTGGGAGCCCATTTCCATCACACCCCCCCGCCCCGGGCAGCCCCGACGGGAGCCGACCTCCCCCCCGCAGCCCCGCCGGGAGCTGTGCCCCCCCCGCAGCCCCGCGGGGGCAGCTCCCAGCCCAGCCCCACGCACCTTTGCTCCCCGCGGCGGCTCGGCGGAGCCCCCGGCCCCGGGCTCAGGCCGCCGCCCGCCCGGCCGTGCCGCGGCTCTGCCCCGTCGGCGGGCGCGGCAGCCGCCGCTCCGGCTCTTCCCGGGCTCCGGCTCAGGTACCTACAACAAATCGGTAACTAAAACAAACAGGGAGGGCGGGGGGGGGGGCGGCGCGGGAGAAGCGCCCGTCGGGGCCCGGGGGCTCCCCCGGCGCCGGGCCGGGCGCTGCGGGGGCCCGGTGGGCGCCGTCGGGGCAGCGCCGCCGCTCCCGCTGCCGAGGCGCCCGGCAGCCTGGGAGGGGGGAAAGGAGGAAGGAAGGACGGACAGACGGACGACAGAAATCAGCCGGCTCCGAAACCCGCCCGGCTCCGCCGCCCGCCCCATCGGCGCTGCGGGCACGTCGGCTCCCGGCGGGGTCCCGCCGGCGGAGGGGGACCGAGCGCGGGCCCCTCCCGGCAGGAGGGCGCGGGGGGCTTCCCTCCACCTCCACACGCCCCCCGGGCCGGGGCCATGCCCCCCCCGGCAGCAGCCCTGCCTGCCCCCCCCCCGCGCACGGCCCCGGCCGCCTGCACCGCGCCGGGGCTTCGGCTCTGCCCGTGTCACGGATCCCCGCCGATCCCCGCCCCCCTTCAAAACAGCCCCAGAAACCGCCGATTTTTTCGTTCATTTATTTACTTCCGTATGTGTCGCTCCCCAGCGGGGGGAAAAAGCCCCAAACCATGGCCCGGCGGAGGCTGGCGGCACTTTCCCGCTGCCGGCGCACGGCCGGCGGAGAGCAGGCTTTCCCCCCGCCCGGGAGGGACCCGACACCCCCCGCCGGCCTCAGCCCCGCGCTCCAGCACCCTCCGCAGCCACGGCCAAGCGAAAACGCCCCCCGGCGCCGGGAGGGCACGCTCCTATCGCGATAGCCGCCGCGACAGCGGCAGCCCGCCTCCCCCCCCCCCCCCCAGCCCGTTTCTGCCCGCATTTAGGGGATCGGGGGGGTGGTCGGGGCATGACCCGCGGGGGGCTGCCCCCGCCGGGAGGGGGGACCCCCAAAAGCGAGGGGAGCGGCCGCGCCCCCGCCGGGAGGGGCCCGTCCCGCCGGCTAAAAGCGGTGGCGGGGCGCCCCCTGTCGCCTGCTGTGCCCGGGTCCGCCGGGCCGGGGGGGGGGGGGGACCCCCGGGGGCCGCCGTGCGGGGGCCGCATCCCCCGGGGCGGGGGGCTCAGGCCAAAGGGCTCAGTCCCGCTCGTCACGCAGGAGGCGAGAGGCTGTTCCGCGGGGGGAGCACCCTGCCCGCGCCGGGTGCCTTCTGTTCACCCCCAGAGCCCCCGCCCCGGGGTGAAAGGGGCTCCTGGGCTAGGCGCACCCCGCGTCCGACTTAGCGCAGCCCCAGACAGGACTCTGCGACCTAATGCATCTCCACAGAGCACTTTGCTCCGTTGGAGTAGCAGCCAAAAGGCTCAGGAAGGGGGAATTCAGGGAGAACTCAGGAAAATTAGCAACGTGGCTGCTGGACACGACGAACATCAGCAGTTCAAAGATCCCGTCCGTTCAGCTCCCCGCTTGCAGCTGACTTCAGCCGATTAGGGTGAGGTGTGGTTAGCTTGAGCATCGTTTTTTCCCTCTGAACACGAGGTGCGGGAGGCGAGCGTGTGTTTTCAGCAAGGCTGGCTTTGGTACGGAAGTTCCCGGCGAGCTCCACGGGAGGAGGAGAGAGGCCGTAACGAGAATTTCCCCGTGCAACGAACTCATCCACCTTCAGGCCTTCGTCCTGCAGCGGCACAGATGTTGGCGCGCTCTGAGCACATCTGGCACCTCAGCATGAGGAGCGGTGGGAGGCTAATGCGCACCCGGAGCTCTGCGGGCCCCGGTCTCCCACCGCTCTTTATGAAGCGCCGTTTCAGGTCAGCAGGGCTGTGAATTTTGTTGCCACCAAAGATGAGGTTTTTCTACCTCTCGCCACCCCCCTGTGCGTGGACTGGAAGCTGCGGAGTGGCAAAGGAGAGTGGCTTTCACGGGAGTCCTGTTCGCTTGGGTTTTGACCCAAAACGCTCACTTGAGGCCACCCCTCAGCTAGAGAGGACGTTCCTACTCTGGTGGCTTGAGCCCCGACCCTTAAATCCAGCTTCGCCTTCTTGGTCTGCTATTGCACTAGTGCACTGACTGTCCCACGATCCAAGCCTCTCGCCCTACCCAGGACGTGAAGGACCTTCCACGCAGCATGTGTTGGATGAGGAGCTCTCCCCATCCAACACGTCCCCTGTCTCACAAGGAACGGTGGCGTCCCTCCCAGTCCGCGTGCCCAGAGCGTCCTTGGTGTGCGCATCTTGGGGACGTGGTGCCGAGGGTGAAGTACAGCAACCACGGCCTCCTGCTCAGACAAAGGCTTTGTCTCTGTGACGCAAGGACACGCGCTTCCTGAGCTCCGCAGGCATTTGCATTCAGAAACGTGGCCAGGCAAAGACGGCGGCTTGTCTGGAGGTGGCTGGATGTGGGACCAGCCCAGGAGGCAGCGATGGGGATCTCCGCTCCGGTAAATAACCCGGGTCCTGCAGCTGCCACCTCCTTCTCCCTTCCTTCACAAGGGCAGGCTTCCATGCCGCTAGCCTGAGGAAACCTGCTAAAGTTAGTGTCTCTTAAGAGAGCAGAAAAAAATACATATGCTGGCCTTGTAAGAAACATTTTTAAAAATACCTAGGATGATAAAAATTGAAAATTTTCAGCGGTGTCTTATTTAAACATACCTGGTTGGGTTACCGAGAAACACACCGGCATTTAAAAATTATTTCTTCTCTTTAATATTTAACTAATATTTATTTTAAATTTAGTTCTTAAATTACGTTCTTATTTGCATTAGAAGCCATGACTGGAGGAGCCACCTCTCCCTTCCCAGGGGCAGCGGGCCGGTGACCGGCGCGAAGCTGTGCCAGGAGCTGGGGCGCTTTTCGGCCGTCTCCATCCCTCGCAGCAACCATGACAGCAGCGAGCGCATCCCGCTCCCTCTTCCCCGGCGCTCCCAGGGACGGGCGCTTGCCCTGTGCAGCCGCCTGGCTTGCAATGGCAATTTCGTGTACGGCCAGGGCAGCGCAGGGCATGGCTGGGAGCGGGGGGATGCTTCTGAGCTGAGACCCATGGCCGGGCTTCGGTGGCAAGCGAGCGGGCGAGCACGTAACCGCAGCCGGAGGCCGAGCGGCGATGAACCGCGTGCCGTCAAGTGGGAGAGGGTGAAGTCCTGGTGCTGGCGTTGGTCTCCCCTGTGCCCCCACACCGCATAACCAGGCTGGTCTGTGGAAAGAAAATAGTAATAAAAAAAAAAGAACCCCTTAACTTGTTCTCGACAACAACCAGGGTAATTATCTCCCTTCTAGTGATAATTATCATAATTAATCCAATATAATGAACTCTCCCAATTGCACTGCTGTTTCAAAATAAATGCCTTGGCTTTTTTTTTTTTCTTTAATTGAGGAAGGGGCTCTCCTGTGAGACAGAAGCAGTCATTGCCCTCAAGAAGAGAGGCATTTCAATAGCAAGAAGCAAAAGGAGGCCGCAGATCTCGTTAGAGACAAAAGGCAACCGGCCTGCCAGGAAGGGCTACGGCCCGGCGCGCTTGTACGGTCCCACCACAATTACCGTCGGGATTTATCGAGGCCTTCCCCCGATAAGACATGAAAATGACGGCGGAATCCGTGCACAGAGGTACTCGAGGAAGAGGCGGGAGCGGCTGGGTCTGAGCCGGGGAGAGGGAATGGTGAAGGTGGAGCTGGGGCAGGGGAGCGGCCGTCGCCCCTGTGCCATGTGCTGCCTGTGGCACTCCCTCTCACTGGCTTTATCCCCAGTTTGTTCCTTTAGGATCCCTGGAAGGAGCTCTTTGTAAGGTGAAGGGGCTCTGCTGGGCTGGGACCATCCCCAGGAGCCATCACTCAGACAAGAAGGTCAACTGGAGGATGATGATGATGATGATGATGATGATGATGATGATGATGATTCACATTTCTGAATGGGGAAATATGCTGGAGAGAGGTTGAGCATCCTCACCAAAGCCCTCTGGGCGGTCCCATGGCAGAGCTAAGAGCCTGGCTCTCCAGCACGGCCTGATCCCAAGGTCACATTCAGTATCGGTTCGGTAAGGTGCGCCCGGGTCCCGCTCCTGAGGGTGCCTCCGGAGTTCCCGTAATTTCTGCGGGGCATGTCAGGAAACAATATCCCTCGCTCATTCAAGGATTCAGATGGGAACCATTGAAATAAGTGACATTCCGTGGTGGGGAGAGATTTTCCCCCATCCGCGGAGCTACCCACGCACTAAAACAGGCCGTCATCAGCTGCGGCACCACCGGGGAATTACCACAATTACACCGTATAATATTGACTTAACTATTTGAAGAACTCTACAGCCAAGTCTCTCCTAATTATATTCAACATTTAATGGGGCTTCTTAATTCATGAAAATGTTTTCCAAGGCTTTAACAAGGCTAACAAAGGAAGAGTCAGGAGTATGCAAAATTTTTGTAATTTTAATACCCGATCAAGAGCCCAAGGATATCTATCTTTTTCATACCGGAATGATATCCCCCGGTCCCAGGTTCTCAGGGACTCCATCGCAGACAAACTCATTTCATCCGCAAGCGCACCCGAGGATCCGGCCGGTCGGGACATGGCCAGCGCGGCTATTTTTGGCGAATTCAGTCCTCCAGGTGCTATTTTAACGTTCCTCCCCACTCTGTAATTATTCAACACGCCAGTGAAGGTAGCGAGTTGCTGGAATCGGTGGTTGGCACCACAAGGCAAAATAAAACCCTGGAAGTGCCTGAAGAATGTGCTGGGGGGGAAATAAAGTCCCATTATTGTCCCCTTCGGGGATGGAGGAGGTCCCCCCCGGCTCACCAGCGTCGGCGGGTTGCTTGGTGAGCGTTGGCACCGGTACCGATGGGGACACCGAGCTCCTGAGAAGCAACTGGGAAACCCAAGAGCATTTGCAAACAGCCCCGGGGTGCAACGACAGCCCAACGTAGGGACCTCGCTGGTCCACAGCACCCAGGGGTGGGGTGGTGGGCGCCGGTGGGACCACAGCTGCTGCGGAGCCCCGGCGGGGCTGCCGGCAGCGGGCATCTGCCACCGTGCAGGATGCGGGTATGGGCAAAAGCCCCCTCTGAGGATCCCACCCAGCAAAACGGTGCCTTCTGGAAAGGCTCTGAAGCAAAATAAACAGAGTGCATCTGCTGGGTGTTTACCGTGGCCCACGTGACGCTCTGGCGCTGGTTTTCTCCACCGGCACATTTTGCTGGGCAAACAAGATGCGCAGGCATCTGGAATGATGTCTGGGGGAGAGGGCTTGGTGGGAAAAACCTGGAGCTAACGGATTCATCCCGGCGCTGGGGGCGTGCGGGGCTGCTCCAGCTCCACTGCTTTCACACGGTGCGGGGAGAAGGAGGTGCTGAGGGAGATGCCCAGCCATGCTGGCTTTCCGCATCAAAAAAGAAAGGAAGACAAGAGAGTCTTCCTCGCCTCCCAGGAAAGTCCTGCCGTGGACGTTCTTGTTAGCTTCGTCCCCAAAGGCCCTGGCAGGCCGGGGACATTTCACCTGGCTGACCAAAGCATTCAGGTTTTGGTTTCATTCAGGAGAAATATTTTTTATGTTTAATTATCAGTTTCTGAAAACTGAAATGTCTTTGGTTCTACAATAAGAAAACAAACAGAAAAATTGAATATAGAGACTCCTCCCAAAACCCTCTGCTTTAAAAACTCCCTGTTATTTCCTAACAAAACCCCTTTCTGCTGGAAACCTTCCAGCCTGGCATAGTCTGAAGGTGCCTCAGTCCCCACAGAGACTGAGGGAGGAGGAACGCGGTGGCTTTCGTTACTGAGCGGGATAAAGCAACCCCACTGCAGCCCAAGGTGGTCCAGCGCATCGCCCAAGGTCCAGCCCATCGCCCCCATCACCTTACGTGGGGACCCAGTTACAAAAGACTTAACACGTCCCACAAAACCCAAGAGATATGACCAGCCAAACCAGTCGCTGGGGCATCCCGCTGTGCCCGAGCCCATCGGGAGCTGCCGCCGCGCAGCCTGCGGCAGGGGTGCAGCTGCATGGCCTCCGGCTGGAGAAGGGAGACGCGGGGACCGCAGGGCCCGAACCCCTACAGAGCCCACGATAACTGTGGAGGAACTGCGTCTGTGAACCCTCAAGCCGTGGACGAAGGGCGGTGGAAGGGGTGCTGTTGGTGGGGCCGGTGTCGGAGCAGGGGGACGGGAGCGTGCACAGGCTACCCGGGCTTTCGCATCGCGACGGGAGGCTGCTTGCCGAGGAGATCAATCCCCGACAGCTTCACTGAGGGCTCTGACGGACATTTATAGCCCTCTGAGTCATTACCGGCCTTGTTTAAACCAGTTATACCTGGCCAAGACCTTTAAAATAGCTTCATTTATACTGAAAGGCTCCTTTCGCGCGCGGCGGGTATAAATAGCAGGGCGAACCGCTCGGCGAGCGCGACGGCTCCTCCGAGCGCGGGGAGCGAGGCGGCACGCTTCGCTCAGAGCCTCTGCGTCACCCCCCTCTGCGCCACCCCCCATCCCCGCGGCTGCCGGGGGGTGCAGGGGGCCGGGGGAGCCCACCGCTCCCAGGGGACCCCGTCTCCCCGGGTGCCCCATCCGGAACCGGCAGCTCGCGGGAACGAGGTGTCCCTGGCAGAGCCACCAGCAAAACAGTCGGAGCGGAGATTTCTGCTCCGAAAAAACACAGGAGCTTGCCTGGGACTCAGACCCTGTCTGTGAGTCTGTGGTTCCTTGACCACTAATAGCAGCCCAGGATCACCCAATAAATCTGCTCGGGGTCGGCCGCGGGCGCATAAGCCCATTTCTGTGCGATGAGTGCGAGCGGGACGCAGAGCCTGCCCCGGGGCGAGGGGTTGGTGTTACCCGGTGGGGCGAGCCCCGGGGCTGCCAGGACATCCGTACCCCTGCCGCCGTGAGCTCGGCGCCGCCAAATTACGGTGGTGGTTTCGGTCCAGGATGGGCATCCCATCCCAGGGGCACCCACCGTTGCCATGGGCCAGTGACCCCCATCACTAGAGCTACGGGTTGCTGCCACCTGCAAGATCGTTTTAATGCCACCCCGCTCGTTTCCAGGCAAAAAATTTAATCTCGACCTGTGCTGTTAGGATCCAGGAAAGCTTTGACTGCATGATTGGCTTAACTTTTCCCAAACAAATGTTCATCTGGCTCGGTAATCCTTTCTTTCTGCTCAAAAAAAAATCTTTCCAATGAAAAAAAACCAACCTCAACTCGAGGACAAGCGTTGGGCACCTGCTCTCGGCCCCAAAAACGGCTGCAACGAGGCTGGTGGGAAATGGGGTTTTTTTTTAGGAAAGGCAGCCCAAGGCTGAGGCTGCCTGTCCCAGGTGGGACGTGCTGCCCGAGCTGCAACGCCCGCCGGCACGGCTCGTCCCAGCCAGGCTTTCTCCCAGGGGCTGGCTCCTGCGTGCTGCCGAGACCCTTTCCCCCCCGAAAACTAAGCCAGTGTTGCCCTCCAGGTAAAACTCTCATTCCTGTGGCCTTGGGGGGAAAAGCGCGGAGGCAGCAGAAGCATCCCCACCGAGGACCAGCACCTTAGCCAAGTCCGCAGCAGACGATCTTGTTTTGCCCCCTGCGACGGCAGCACGTACCAGGCAGCGGGCTGCTAAATAAAGTGCATTTAGGCTGCTAAATAAAGTGCATTTCCAAGGGAGAGCCGCTCTGCAGCGGGGATGGAAAAGCTCCGCTGAAGGCGGTGGCTCCGGCTCTCTCCAAACATTTCTCCCCCCTCGCTCTGATCTTTTTTTTCAGAGGAAGCATTGCCTAAATCAACACATGCCCGAGGAATGATTTTACATGGGTCGGACAGCACTTTCTGCTGGAAAACCTTCCAATCAGCTGCATTCACAAGCTGGGTTTATTTTTCACAGTTTTCTGAGTACGTTTTGTTTCGGTGCCAGAGTAAAGACCCGGAGGTACATACTTCAGCCCAACCTGTAACACCATCGTCGTCACTGGATTTCAGGGAGGAGAGGGCTCTGACCTACATTCGCAGCCCGGCCCGGGAAGGAGCCGGGGCATCCCTTAACCTCCCCGGAGCTGCCCTGCTTTGCGACGCGCGGGACCCTGCTTCTCCTCCCCTCCCCTGGGACGCGACGCTGGGCAGGGAGGGTTGAGCATCCCGGGCAGACGGGAAACCATCTGCCCCCTCCCCGAGCAGCCGCCGGGTGTTTTGCAGCCTCTAAAGCCCCGCTCGAGAGGGGAACGGCCAGGGTGGAACAAACTTAACCAGAGCTTTTTAAAGCTCTCCCACCTTCGCCTCCTCTCTTCCTCCGGGTAGGTGTCCCGGCGGCGGCAGAACAAGACGGCTACAGAAGGCTGCTGGAAGCCGTCAGCGCGAAATACACTGGGAGGCCTTTTTTTGCTTGGAAAATATTTCCCCGCCGCAGGCTGCGGTGACAGCAAACATTCCTGCCGGGGCTGGCGTGGGGAGGCATCACCCTGCGGCGCGGCTGGGGCGCCCGGGGCCGGCTCCGGGGCTGCCACCGCCCGCCGGCCCTTCACCGGGGTGCAGCAGCACCCGCCTGCCCGCAATCGCCGGCTGCCTCTCCCAGGGGAGCAGGGACCGCTGCAGACAAAGGCCTTTTATGCTTATGGGATTCGGGTTTGTTTTTTCAAAGGGGAGACGAGAGCAGCTCGCGTGTACCCCCAGCACGCGGGGCGAACCCTCGCCTCCCCACGCGCCCTTGGTCCGAGGAGCTAATGGGTCGCACGCAGGGAAGAAGAGAGGCTTGTTAAAAAAAAGACTGACTCTGGAGCTGTCGGGGAGCAAAACCAGCCCATTAAAGCCAGGGCTGTGGTTGTAAATCAACAGAGCTGCTGCTATTTCCATCTGCCGCTCGCAGTGCCCATTTGGGAGCGGGGGCAGAGGCGGCGGCCCCCCCACCCCAGGTGTGTGCCGGGGGAATCTCGGTAGCCGCGGGGCCGGCAGCACGTGGCACGCACATGGGCCGGCGAGCAGGCGGCTCCTCACAGGGTCTGGTAGCTTCTGCGAGCCTCCGCGGGCCATACCAGTCCTACGGAGGCAAAGCCACGGGTCAGGACCTCAGGGCTGGTCCTAAAGGCACCTGAGCATCCCCGAGTTCTTCTTATTTTTTCTTTTTCTCATTAATAACCAAATGATTATAGCTTGGAAAAGAGATCTCCAGAAAAAAAAAAAAAAAGATGACATCTGAGGCATTTGTGGATATTTTCCTCCAACTATTTGCAGATGCAAAGCTGCAGGAATGAGTGCAAACTGCCGAATCACCTTGTCCATTTGGGAGAGATCCAGCCCTGATGAGCCACGTTGGTGACGGTCCGAGGGGCCCGGCTGGACCTGCTCGCACGCAGCAGGAGGGAGCGAGCAGCAGAACTGCTGGTTTCCCTTCTCTTCCCAAGCTAGGGAGACCCATTCCCTGGGGACATAGACTGATCCAGTCCCACCCATCCTCATCCCAGCTGAGAAGCGAGGGCACTGCTTATCTCCGGCGGCAGCCTCCCAGTCTCCGTACCCCGGCCCTTTCCTGCGGCTGCCAGCCCCGTTGCCCAGCTAATTCAATCTCTGCGCAGCAGACAGAGCTCCCCGAGGTCTCCCACCGGGAGTTAAATCCACTCCCGCGGGGACACAGGACCACTACACACCTCATCAGCCACGGCTCCCTATGCAAACAGCAAGGCTTGCCCTTATCTCTCCAGATACCCATCTGTAGATGCGCTGCGCGTACATCCTTATCCACCAGCGTTTACTAAATGAAGTACACGGATTATGGTTCATATGGCGAGCTTTATATTTTGTGTGCGTATAAAGCAGTCGGAATGGGCGTCTGGACATGTCACATGTTTATTTTAATACTGCAAGACGCCCCAGAGAACATGTTTGTTCTTTAATCAGAAAACAAAGGTCAGGGGGTGTAGTGATGAGCGAGCAAGAAAAATATAAGAAAAGACCACAGAATCACTAAGGTTGGAAAAGCCCTGTAAGATCATCAAGTCCAACCATCACCCCAACCCCCCCATGCCCACTAAACCATGTCCCACAATGCCACAGCCACACGTTCCTTGAACACCTCCAGCGATGGTGACTCCACCACCTCCCTGGGCAGCTTATTCCGGTGTCTCACCACCAGACCGCAAAAAGCCGAAAAAGATAAGAAGGGAAGACTGAGGCACGATTTTTCCTTCGCTCTTGTAATTGGGATCTCTCTTGCTCTCAGGACTGCAGGGGGAAGGGAAAGGGGAGAGCCCCCGGACCCGGCCGGGCCAGCGCTCTTTCCACCAGCACCGCCGAGGGCTGGGAGTGCCGGCCCCAGCCGCCCCCCGGGGGGCTCCGCAGCCCCCCCCGGGCCGCTCCAGCGAGGCTCTGCCGCCCGCGGGGTGCCCGGCCCCGGCCCGGCTGCCGACGGCAACGCGGCCGCGCGCTTCGCCCCCCCGGGCCGGGCTGAGCCCCGCCGCTTTCACCGCGGCGCAGCACTTTCACTACCCCCCCTCCATCCCAAAAGACCCGCTGGCAGGGCAGCTTCCCAATCGCAGAGGCCGCTCCCCGCCCGCCCCCGGGCTCTGCGGGGCTTCCCCCCGCCGAACGAGGCTTTTCCCCGACGGCCGCGCTCTCGCGTGGGGCGCGGAGCCCCTCGCTGCCCCCCGCCGCGGTTTGCGGGCTGGAAAGCCACCGGCCGCCCGCGCATTAGCACCTCATCAGCTCCCCGGGGACCCCGGCAAACACAGCCCCCCCGGCCGAGGAAATACCCCCGGCCTTGTGATGCAGAGCCCCCGGGGCGGGGGAAGGAGGAGGAGGAGGAGGAGGATGCTTCCTGGCCCCAGGGGCACAGCTGCCTCCAGCCCCGGCATCTCGGGGGGGCAAACAGCACCTGGGAGGGCAGCGATGCCAGGATGTGGGTTGAGGAAGCGCCCCTGCACCCCGCTGCTCCCCGAGCCCCCGCACATAGAGATGCTAATGGGCTCCCCATTATCCCCGTCCCCCCGCCGCAGAAGGGGACGCTTCCCCTCCGCTCGCTCCGCCGTGGGATTAGGCCCAGCGCGGGGGGCTTCGCCGCTGGCACCCACCCAACGGCCTTGGGAGGAAGGTTCCCCGCTGCAGGCGAGGGGGGACAGGATTTATTCTCCGGTGGCAGCTCGCAGCCGTGAACGAGGCGGTGAAAAACGGCAGCCGCTGGCACGTCCTTTGTTCGGGATGCTGCAAAAAGCAGCCCCACGGCTGCGGAGGAGATAAAGCAGCCTGTCAGTACCGCAGAGGTCAGGGCTGGAAATTTAGCGTGCTGATACCTCCCCTGCCCGCTTCACGGGGCCAGCGAAGGTAAACGGAGGCTCTCGGAGGGAGCAGGGGAAAGTTCAGGAATTGCACACTTTCTGCTCAGGCAGAAACATCAGCGAGGGCCTGGAGAAAAGAGAAGGGCACCCACGGCCCTCCCCGCTGCTGCTTGTTCTGCTCCTGCAATCCCTGCGAGGACTAAAGCCCTCCTGTCCTTTCAACCCCCTCTGACTTGCCTACACACGGTCCCAAGCCACCTGCAATCACCTTCAGACTCTCCAGAGGTTATATTGGTGGCATGATGCAGTTTGCCAATGGAAAAGCCTACGGAGAGCCTTTCTCCCAGCTCTCGGTCACCCTGCGTGGAAAGAAAGGTGTGCGTAAGAGCGTGCCCACGGGCAGGGAGGCAGCGGCACAGGGACCACGCCAATGCACGGGGCACCCACCATCCTCGGCGGTAAAACCTCCCCGTGTGCTTGCTCGCTTCCAATAGCGGGGAGCACGGTGTGCCGGTGCCTGTCCTATTTGGAAAAGCAGTCCTTTAGGTTGGCAGGAGTGCGGGGGAAGCACCGTCCAAAGCAAACTGCAGGCCAGCTGGAGCGGGATGCTCGGGAAGCCCTCCGGTACAGACCGGTCCCTGCACGAAGCTCCTCGTTAGGGCGGATGGGAGCCAGCGCTCGTCCCCCCACAGGGATGTGATTATTATTACTATTGCTCCCTTGTAAAGGTGAAAAGGAGCGCTTTCTTTACAAATAGAGGCTGGCTCACAATCTGAACTTATCAAGAAGGAGAGATGGTAGACTCAGAAAGGGGAAAATAAACAAATTTGGAAGCAAACTAACTGAGCAATCCTCCACTTATCTCCGAGTCACAAGTCCTGCTTTGCCGGGTGCCAACCGATAACATCGCTAAGGCAATATAAGGCATACAGCTCTCCGCAGCGCTTTAGCTGAGTGATGCAATCAGAAACAATCCTGAACTCCCCTCTTGGCAGATAAAACCTTTTCTTGTCCCTCAGACAGCTGAAATCAGCTCCTGCTGCCGCGCCTGCCCGACACTCCACGCTGGCGTTTCGACAGAGCCGGGGGGCTCTTTCCAGAGCCGGGTGCCTCGTGTCAAGAGCGGGCACCCGTCTGGAGAAGAGCAGATCTGGGGAGCTCAGGTGCCGCAGCAGGAGGCTGTGGGATTGGGATGGCAGGGATGGGAACGCTGCAGGGATCAGTGCTTGCTCCAAGCTCACAGCCACCCTGCGCTATCTCCTGCCTCCTCCTAGCAAAGGTGTTGCTTAAATCAAGACCCTGACCTCATCAGAGGGCCTCTGCCTTGCGAGATCCAGCGCAAGGCATGCCCCAGGGCGAACCCCTCTGCCCCACGCAGGCTGTGGGGCCCACGGGTGGCCGGTCCCACTGCCGCTCCACGAGGCACCTCAGCTACCTGCAGCGTAGCGGGGCAACGTGCCAGGCGTGCTCCCCAGCCGCAGCTCTCCCCGCCGATGAGCGATCCCATCCCATCCCCTGCTCCTTCTGGAGCACTTCCACCATTGCAAGAGCCGTGCCCGGCACGGCTCTGCCTGCAGGCAGGAGCCTGCTGGTTTGTAAAATACATGTCACAGCCACACCAAAGTCCTTTTTGAGTTCCAAGCTGATGAGCGGACCCCAAACACCGTCTCAAGCTGGGCACTCAGGACTACCGCTCACTTCGAAAAGCACACGGCAAAGCATCATTTTCAAGACGCTGTTCAGGTTTCGGCACGATGCATGGAACACTGGAAAATACTCCACAGCTTAGGTGCTGTCACATAACCCCATGCTCCTGGGAACAGACTGCTGTTCAGTATCACATTTTCCCCATGTTGCAAGCAGAAGGCCAGCGAGGCTGTGCTACAGCCCTCATACAGATGTGGCCACATGTTCATCAGCCACAGCCCTGTCCCCAGCATCACAGCCCAGGGGTTTGTCCTGGAGAGACCCTCACCAACATCACCGTGGTCCCAAAACACAGCAGACACGTTATGTTGTACGACGGGGTATCCTGGCACAGGCACTCGCTGAGACGCACAAGGCATCGCTGGGCGAGAGCTCCTCACAGCCTTGTTTGACTGAAATAATTTTATTTGAATACAATATGCTATTTCAACAATTTTAAGTTGCATGGGGCTATTTAAGATGGATTCAGTTTTAATTTAATCAGTTTAATGGGATTTTATGTTTTTAGATCTAGCACCTCCAAATTGTCTGATTAACTTTTCAGAATCAATACGCTTAACAGCAAAGCATACAATTACACAGGCAAATGATCTCCTCCGTGGCTTCTGCGTGAGCAATTGCCCGGCTTTGGCTTGCACCGTGGGGGTGCAGATCCGCCCCTGTCCCCCCACTCTGGTTCAGTGTGGCAGCCCGGCCCCCAGCCCACGCTCCCCGAGGAAGAGGGTCTCCGGGGCAGCCCAGCCGGTGGGACGCTGGAAGAAGGCCACCAGCCAGTTGGTTTTGCTTTCACACACCATTTTTTAATTACAACATGTTAAAGACCCGAAGCATCCCTAGAAAAGCTGGGCTGGCACCGCATCCACTGCAGCATCACCAGCTAACAGCCCCAGTTTGCCTGGCACTGGCACACGGGGATAGCCCCAAGCTGTCCCGTCCCCTCGCCTCCCCCCTTTATACCTCCCTGTCCCCCCAGACGTGGGTGCAGGAGCGGGCCCCATCCAGCCCAGCTCACACCAGCATCACTCCCCGCACGGGGCGCGGGTCACGTACTGCCTCCAGCTCCCAATTTATTCCACCAGCCTCAAATATCCCCCTTGCTTTTGTCAAGTTGCATAATTTTTGAACTTACATACTTGTAAAATTCTTTTAGAAATGTCAAGGTGACTGGCGTATTAAAAATGAGCCAGAGCAAACAGGAATGACATTATTTTAATTCTTTCAGTGCCAGGTCATTCTCTCTGTAATAACACAGCTTAGATACCAGCCTCCTGCCCCTTGCATCATCCTTCCCGTTACTTTCTTGGTTGTTTTTATTTGTTCATCCGCTAGATAAAAGAGAGGAGGAGGGGGAAAAGCCACTGCTGTTGCGGAAACCCCTTTCACCAGGATTTAAGAGGTTTGTTTCCCAAATCCCACTGAAATTTCACAGGATTTGGGCAAATTCAAACTCCCTTGAAATCTCTGATCTAACACAGTAAAATCCCATGTTTTCTTTTAGTATCTGGGTGGTTTTCTTCAGGGAAGCATTCCAAATTTACACACTGGACCACGCGTTATTGTAATAATCTGTATTAGTAATACCTGGCACGTTCCCAGCCGCAGGGTACAAGGCACATCGCGTTGGTTTGCGGATGAAGGAACAGAGGTCGGGAGAAGTCAGGTCCGTTAGCAGAGCCAGGACAAGCCGATGCTTAAAATTCCGCCCTTTTCACTGGGCTATGCTGCTCCTGGAGGTGGCCTGCAAAAATACACGCCTGTATCACTCGGGTTGTAGATGGTGCCCTTCCCCTGGGGCTATAAACACCTCACAGTTTGCAGAATACTTGTAATTAATGCAGCACAGTGTGAAGGAAATCCTGTGACAGCTCAAGGCACGGCCGCCCTGTGCTCCAGCTGAAGCCATTTGGTTAAAAGAAAAAAAAAAAAATCAATCACATTTCATTTCCTTCGGCTCAGGGGCACCAAGCCCCACAGCAGCTGGCAGCGGGGATGCTGCTGGCTCTGCTTTCAGCCGCGGGGTTTTACCCCTCTCCTCCTACCACCTCTCTTCAACCAGCAGCCCAGCTGCTCTAACTCACTAAAGCAGCAGAAGATCCACCTTTTCCCAGCGGGGTTTGTTTTCTGCCGGATCAGGGAGTTGAACTGGCTCATGGAGGAGCATCGGAGCGGAGTAGGAACATGCCGCAGGGACCGGAGGGGGACCTTCCCCTGCCAGACAGGGCTGCATTGCATACCTTCACCTTCTGCAGCACAGGTGGGTAAGCCGCTGGGCTCAGAGGGCTTGTGGCTTGGAGGTACCCCACTGTGGGGCCTGACGAGGGGAAAAAAGCTATTTTGAGAGTCGCCCACCCTCCCGACGCCCTGGCAGAGGATGCTCTGCAGGGACAGCGGGAGGGCAGACACCCCTGGACCACAGCATCCCCGCTTCGGAGATGCCAAATGCCACGTAAAATACTGAATACCAAATGGGGAGGAGAGGGCACCTTCCCTGCCTTCCTGACCAGCACAGGGACGCCGAGAAGCAACTGGGAGAGCTGGTAACATCTGAGTGCCACAGCTGTTTGCTTGAGCAAACAGCAGCCAAGCCTTAAGGCCTCTTTCTGCTCGCCCAGCTGCCAGACCTCGCTCCGACTTCAGGCAGGAAAAAACATTTCCTCAGGTAGAGCATTAACGATGCGATTGAACTAGGGAGTTATTTTTTCTCCAGCTGTGCATACAGTCAGTAAAGCCCGTGAGTCAATGGGCGCTAAGCTCGCACTCCAACGCTAAGCCCGCGCCACAGTGGATTTAAGCGTGTTCCCAGGCTCTCCATGGAGCACACAACCAGATCCGGGCAAGGGGCTTGCAGATGCACCGGCATCCCACCCCTGCCCCCGGGAAAGCAAGGGGCATGCCCCCTCCAGCCCAGTTTGCATCATCTTATGGTTGGCCTTGATGATCTTACAGGTCTTTTCCAACCTTAGTGATTCTGTGTGATCTTAAGCAATACTGATGGTTCTTCTCCAACCCGCTCTCCTCGCCGCTGCGGGTGGGTAGGAGGCAGAGCCGAGCGCAGAAAAGCCAGGTTTAAGGGCAGCATTTACACTGCTCATGAAGAACTGCTGAAACCGTGGCCAGCTTGAAAGCAGACAATTAGAAACGGTGCTCAGCAGCGCTCGGGAGCTAAGCCCGCGCTCAGGGCTAAGCCTGCACTCAAGCAGAGGGCAATAAACACGCTGTGTGAGAAAAAAAATTATGTATTTTTTCCAGTGTTTGTCTGAGCAAACAGAAGCTATTTGCAAATGGTTTTGAGGTGGTAGCGGCCTTCCTCTGCAAGTGCCAGAGACTCGAGAAAGTGCAGGGGGTGTTTCCTCACCCAGGGCAAACAGGGAGACGCGCAGCCGGCCCGTGCTCCGGGCACCCCGGCGAGAGCGCGGCAGCCTCCCCTCCCCTCAGCAGGTGATCCGGGCCCCACCGCCTATGGGGAAGGATGGAAGAGGGGAGATCCCTTCAGTCTGACCACAAAAAAAAAAGGAAAAGCAAAAGCAGCACCCCAATGCAAGGAAGGGGCTGGGGGGCAGTGGGCGCAGAGCTCCGCGGGACACCACAGCTCCAGCTTTCCAGCAAGGACGCATCCCCACAGCCAGGAGACCCGCAGGCCAGCCCTGGACGTCTCTGGGCATCAGCTCCCAGCCCCGTGGCTAGCAGCCACCGTCCCCACAGAGCTGGCCCGCCCCGACGGGGGGACCATGGGCAGGACCAGATGCTTTCCGGCTCTCTGGTTTCCTCCAGCCGGAGCGTGCTTGGGCAGAGTCGCTGCTCCAGGTTTTCTATTTATGGGCTCTATTCATCCCCAGCCGGGTTTTGACGGTGCCCTGCCATAAAAGTTGCCTGCTTCTCTGTCTTGGCAGCCAGGAAACCTCAGCCGGCTTGAGGAGATCATAGGAAATGGCAAAGCCTCAGGCTCCAGCTCTCCAAAATAAGGTGCAGCTAAATTAATATGGTGTGAGTGACTGGCAAAGCAATGTCTCCTCGGCCTTACAGCGAGCGGCGGGGGGATAAATGCATCCCTCTGTCCTGGCTTTGTCCCCCTCTGCCCAGAAATGCCCCAGCTGGGCTGGAGGAAAGGCACCGGGAAAAGCTGCGGCCTGAGGTGGAAAATGCACACGCCCAGGGAAAAACTGGGGAATATTAAGGGGTTTAGCATGAAGCCGTCATTGCAGGAAGGGAAATCATCCTTCTCTTTTTCTTTTCTGTACTAAGAGGAGACCCTCCCACTACAACCGGGGCTTTAAGAAGCATCCCCATCATTTCCAACGAGGCACTTAGAGACCTGTGAGCTTAAGCACTATTTGAGATTCACCTAGGTACAGTGCTTTCCCCTTCCTATTGGTTTTGTCCATAGCTAAAGGGATAAACTACAAGTAACTCCCAACAAGAAAAGCACCATATCCCCCGTACATCAGCATTTGGACTAAATACTGAAGGCACTGTGGCTTCCGAGGACTCATTTGTCCGCTGTACATCTGTATAGCATGGCTCACTGCAATTTCCATCGGAAATTCAAGCTCATCCATTACCATGCCTGCATTTAATCTAGCAGGATTTAGACAAATTCCACTGTGCTATTTAAATATTAATTAAGATTTCTCACCCGGCGCATCCTGCATATCCTTTCAAACAGCTTTCATCCCTCCAAATCTGGGCGATGTTTTTCGAGTAGGTTTATGGCAAACAGGCAGGGGCTGGCAGGCACCAGGGGATGAACGGCAGCCTTGCCAGCCCCTTCGAGAGCTGAGGAGCCTGGCAAAGCCCCCGCCGCAGGGATGGGACCAGAGCAGGGCAATGGGTAATTAGCTGAATTACTCCCCTCTCCGTCCTCAGCTCCCTAGGTTAAAAGGTTGGCCCAAGTCTTGGGCAATCTGGGATTAAGGGGTTCCTTCCTATTGCCGGAGCAGAGATAAATTCAGCTCTTTGCTCTTGCTGCTCTGCTGTCTTGCGTGGCCAAGCACACAAACCCACTTAGCCATCCGCTTGCTGGGTTACTCTCCTTGCTTTAAGTTTGTTAAACACACCTGTAGGTGTAAGCCTTGCAAATTCACAGGGTTCAAGCGACATAAGGGTCCCCTCCCGCTCAGCACCATGCCTCTGCCCCTTCCCCGCTTTGTCAGGGTAGTTTTTCCGTAAGGTTTATTCAGCATCAGCCCTTTGTGGACCAACCCGAATATTTACGCCAATAAAGCCAAAGTTTGGACACAGAGGGGAAACTCGTGCACAAAAAAACTGTGCTTTGATCCACGCAAATAAAAACCTAGCTTATAACAGGTAAGAACATGGGCCGACGTCAACATCCCTGAGCGATCGGGGCTTGGAGAAGGAAGGGAAAGGGATGCAGACAGGGCATCCCACCGCCCCGCCGGCGGCTGCGCCCCGGAGCCAGGCTGTGCCTCCCGCAGCCCGTGCCACGTCTCCCAGCCCGCGGGAAGGACGTGAGAGGCATTCGGATGGAGCGGCGGGCTGAAAAGCTGGGTCAGACGGGGCGCAGCGAGCCGACCCTGGCCGGTGCTCACTCCGAGACATGTCCTGTGTACCTTGGCCATGGCCCCAGCCCAAATTGGCAGGCGGACCCACGCCATGCCCCCCCTCCACAATGGCTTTCGGGGAGGGGGGTGTCCAGGGTGATGGAGGTTTGGGGAGACTCCCGCAGCCCCAGGGTTGTCCCCCAGCCCATGCACCCCACACCAGCAGCTCCCCCATCCCCAGGCTCCCGCAGAGGTGTGAATACTTGGAGGAGCAGACACAGGGGCATTGAGCGGGGCTGTGAAACGCAGCAGTGTCTGCCGCGCTCCCGGCCGGCACCGCCGAGCTGCCAGCGTCCAGGAGCTGCCGGGACACCAGCCAGGGCAGGAATAAGTAACACCACTGTGGTTCCCCAGACCATGTAAACAAATACCTGCTCAACCCAGCTCCCCGCCCGAGCTCCGCCGGCTGGCATCGGGGGACGCGCAGAGCCCCGACCTCCATCTCCGCTTACGAGCGGAGATAATGCCACCCCTCACCCACTGGGGAGGGGAAGCAAAGTCAGGGATTCATATAAACCCAGGTGTTCTGGGGATAAAACTGCAGCAAAACACCCTGGAAGGTGTCA
Source organism: Gavia stellata (assembly GCF_030936135.1). Classification (NCBI taxonomy): domain Eukaryota; kingdom Metazoa; phylum Chordata; class Aves; order Gaviiformes; family Gaviidae; genus Gavia; species Gavia stellata. The sequence continues at coordinate 12,292,766 of NC_082616.1, read as the reverse complement.
GCAACCTGCCTACGAGCAGGGCTGAGGAGCGGGCAGCTCCATCCATCCCTCGCACGGTCCAAGCAGGACCCACATAGGTAATACACCGCATGCTGACGGCGGGAGCGGGGGTCTCGGCGTGCACATGTGAACAGAAACACCGCCAACCTTCATTTGGGCTCACTCATTTTTTAAAATAGTAATTTTGTAAATGCACAGACTGCCATAAAGGCCTTTTTCCTTATCATTTGTATAGGGACGCATCCATTGAGGACTTTCCGAAACACTTCTCCAGTAACAGGGTGGCTTCTAAACTACATGGAGTTTCTTTTTGTTAATGCCTTTATTCACCTAAAATGGTCATTTTCCTGAAAACTGTTTTTCTCCATGAGGTAGCAGAAAGCCTGAAGTTAAGAGGGGCAACAGTTTGGAGAGTTTAAGGATACTATTTTCTGGAGGACCAAAAGGCAGCAGCTGTGCTGATGATGTCCGCAGGGTACCGGCCATTAACGGAGCTGTTCAAAAACCTCCAGCCGGTTACATTCTGGCCGGAAAACTGTTCCTAATGAAAGGTGCAGTTTTACCACATCTCCCAGTAACACAGTATTTTAGGAGGGGAGAAGTTTTCCAACTGGTCAGTACCTGCTTGTTTGGCATTTTGGAAGGATCCTACCCTGACGCTTCTTAAATACGTTTTCTTTACTGGAAGCGACGTTCCGCTTCGAGATTGCAAGCCATGTTAAAAGTCCCCACAGCATAAAGTGAGGGGAAAGTGCCAAAGCCCACAGTTGGCCGGAACCAGCCGTGCCGCTTGCGGGTGCCGTGGGGTCCGCGCTCCCCGCCCCACAGCGGGCTCCCTGCCCCACAGCGGGCTCCCCGGCGCGCTCGGGCATAGGGGAAGGTCCCTTGGAAGCCACGGCTCGGCTCGCCCCCCTTGCCAGGCCGGTTAGACCCCAGGAGCGGCCGGAGCCCGGCGGAGCCGACGGGAGAGGGCAGCAGAGCTCCGCGCTCCGGCTCCGCTGCGGGGACAAAGCCCGCGGCTCCGCCACCCGCGGGCGCGGACAGACGGACGGCCCCGCCGCTCTGTCCCGGGGCGCAGGGCCCCGCCGGCAGCCGCCCCCCTCCAGCGCTCCCGAGGGGGGCTCGGTGCCGGGGGCCGCGCCCGGGCGGGCCAGCCGCTGGCTCACAGGGGCCACGCATCCCGCCCTGGGTCAGCCCGTCGGGGCCCGGGGAAGCCCCGTCTGAAGTGCTCGCAGGGAGGGTTGACTGGAAGAGGGGAGCAGCAGCGCACATTTTGCAAGCAGCTGGTGCCAACTGAAGCGTCACCTCCTCCGAGGGTTTGTCACCGGCCCCCCAGGCCAGGCAAGCAGCCAAGGTCAGTCAGCCGCCCTGGCAAAGCCCGGCTTAGCCAAACCCGCCGGCAGAAGCTGGGCAGGGTTTTGCAGCAGCAGCTTCCCCTGCCAGTGATTACATGGGATTAGAAGCAGGAGCAGCAGTTGCTGCATCTCTCCCCTCACTTCATCAGCCATGTGGCTCCGCTCAGCACCCTCTTCATTTGGCATGGTGGCAGGGAAGGCAGCAGGTTTTGGAGAGAAAACACAGAATCGTGGCGTGGCAGCTAATAAGAGCAGGCAGCGGTTGTCCGTCAGAGACCTGCACCTCCATAGCAATCCTGAAAGCATTTTTCTCCTTCCTCTGCCCATGAAAATACCACATCAGCAACAAAAGTACCACGGCAAGGTGAAGGCAGCCTCACTTGTGCCCCGCACTCCCCAGCTGCCATGGAGGAAGGGAGGGCACAGCCCCATCCTCAGTGTTTATCAGGCAGAGGGTGGAAAAGCAGTTTTGGGAGACAACTCTGCCAAGTCCAAGGCGCAAAACAAAAGCCAGAGCTGCAGCTGGCAGAAAGCAAAGGGGCTTCGTTGCAACAGCAGCACTGCCCCAGCTCCCAACAGCTTCATCAGCAGGACATCTAGAAATGCAAAGCAAAGGCCAGCTCCTTCCTCCTGCTAGGAAACCAGGCCCTGAAAGCAAAGGGAGAAGGAAGTTCTCCAAGGTCACACAGGATTTCTCTGCAGCAAAGCAGAGCCAGCAAGGCCAGGCCAGCATTTTCACAGCACAGGCAACACACCTCTCCAGAGCTCTTTAGCAGAAACCACCAGGGCAACAAACACAGAACAAAGCAACCCAGCACTGCAAATCCACTTCAGCAGGCTGAGGAGAGATGCTCCCAGCAGCTTTTCCCACAGCACCCACCCTGCTCCCCATGCACCATCCCCATGCAGCCCACCAGGTCCCCGCTCTCCCAGCACCACTTCAGCCAGCCTGGGCTTCAAGCCGAGGAGCAATGAGGCAGCCCTTATCTGTTGGAGCTGCTCCCTGGGCGCACCAAGAGCCCAGTCAGCTGAGATTTATAACTGCAAAAAAGTACATCCAGCCCTGCCAAGCAATCACACCCAGAGACCCACAAACCTCTTCCAGCACTTACCTCCACCACAACCACTCTCACCCCCAAGAAAGGGCCCTTCGCACCCTTTAAATGGGAGTTCACCCTGACAAAAACCACCTGAGGAGTCTTCATTTAGCAGTTGATTAATCCCCAGCTGTGCCCTTGGCCATGCCCTCAGCATCCACAGGCTGAACCAGCCCGTTCCCTAACGCTGGAATGGAGGGAAAAACCTGTACTGCTTAAAAACAGGGATCCCCTTCGCAACTCTCTCAGGACTATTTCCTTGTGATTTGTTGACTTAGAGGTTTCCTACAAACACCAGATGCTGCAAATCTTAAAAACCCCGAAGTGGAGATCCCAAGGTCCATGGCTCGTCCGGGAGTCGCAGCATCCCCCCGCTCACAGGGATGCACGCAGCCCCCGCGAGCAAATCCAGCTTTTCCCTGTGCACCGAAGCGGGCTCGGGCCGCCGGTTGGGTCTGTGCGCAGCGGGGCAGCTCCCCAAGGGTGGAGTTTGGGGGGAATTAAAAGATTAAGCTCAAGGAAGTTTCTATGAAGCAGGTAGAAAGCAGAAGTTTCCAGAGGGCTGCAAAATGGGGACAGATTTTCTTCTCCCTGCCAAATCCTGATTCTAATATATTATTATTATGCTGTAATACATCAAAAAGACCTCCTCAACTCTTAATTCTTGTGAATTAGGAAGAACAGAGGCAATTTCTCAGTGTTGCTAGAGGCAGCAGGACAGTATAGGGGGAGACCCTACACGGGGTTATTCCTCTCATTGACGGGATGAAAAAAATGAGGGAGGTGTGCTGGCTGGGGGTGTCAGTGGTGGGGAGCAGCCCCAGCGAGGGGCTCAGCATCCCCGTCCCGCAGCAGCACCTTCCCCGAGGGGACAGAAAGGAGGGGACGCGACGGGAGGGGGGGTCACGTCATGGTCCCGTGAACTGCGCTGGCAGCGGAGCCGTGGCGACGTGTTTGCACCAGGATGTTTTACTTATGAGACACATCTCGCTGACTGCCAGGAACTGTTCTGATTCAGCTGAAATTTTTCAGGCTTTTTGATAACTCCAACTATTTGGGAGGGAGGGCTGCCCTGGGTCCCGTCCAGTTCCTCCCCACTCCCTCCAGCGAGAGGAAGGTACTTTGCCCTGTTCAGCACATCAAGCATTTTTTCAGTCATTGAACCCTGGGTTTGTTTTCTTCCCCGTTTGGCTGGGAAGGCGTAAATGCTGTCAGAAATCTGAAATACAAGCAGGGTTGGGTTTTTTCTTCTTTTTTTTTGACACAAAACAACTCGTGCCGCTTTTCCGCTGCCCTTAGGTTCAAACCCTCCTCCCACAAACGTGGCAGTGGGGATGATCTGGGGTTTGCTCTGGGAGGGGGAACGTGGTTTGCAGCCCCCGCAGAGTTCCCCCCCGCAGAGCCCCGCGCGGGGTGGCCGGCTGGGGGTCTGCTGCGAGCCCCCACCTTGGGATGTGATTTTCTGTGCTCCCTCCAGCTCTGATGGAGATGGACGAGCAGGGCAAAGACACGTTCACTTCGTTCTTCCGAGCTGGAGGGACATTAAAATGAACTCAAACCGTCTGTCCGAGTTAGCGTTGCAGGATGAGGTCACACAAATCACCAGGGCTTATTTATTTCTTTGTAATTCTGAGCAAACTCAGCATGAAAAGAAATTGGATCCTCTGCGGAGGAAAATATGGGAAGGGCAAGGACATGGGCACGACAGGGCCAGCTCTAGGAAACAGTTTTGCAGTTTATTCACTTAAAAACGTGCGTGTTGGCCAACAGTAAACAGTCAGTGAAATTCGGGTCATGGTGATCCGAATTCGATCTTTGATGGGCATGGTGCTGTGTGGTGTGGGTGGGTTGTTTTGGTGTGGGTTGTGGTGTGGTTTGGGGTTTTTTGGTTTTGTTTTTTTTTTTTTTTTTTTTGTAATGGTTGGACTTGATGATCTTACAGGTCTTTTCCAACCTTAGGGATTCTGTGATTCTGTAATCCTGGTGCCGAGGAAGACTTTATGACCTGGACTTTGAGGCATGGCATTACGCTGGGCACCGCCTGATTTGGCAGACCCTCCCTGGGTTTTCTTTGCAGCCGCGGAAGGAAGAGCCTCACGTTTTACTACCACGCGGTCGCAGCAAAGCTGGGGTGCTGGTGCATGACTGGAAGGAGAGGAGCGGCTCCTGGCTCCTGCCCTTGGGCACAAGCCCCACACGCTGAGAAATGCCGCTCCGTGGGGAGAGGCAGAGGCTGCGCAGGCTTGGGAACCTGCTGAAAGATGCCCGTAGCAGAGGTCGGTACCAAAGGAGTTATCCTGGGGTCATTTCCCTGGCTACTTATTTCAGGGATTTTTCACAATGTTAGGAAACATCTTCAGGGCTGCCCAGACAAACTCATTCCCAAGCGATTCAGGGAAAAGACAAACGCTCCCTTGGCTCTATCAGAAAATGATGAATTAACCCACAGCTCCGGTCCCCCCCAGGCAGCGGTGCTCCAGGCGGGGACGGAGGCCACAGCTCCAGCTGTGCTCCATGTCTTCCATGCTCCAACGCCGCTTCGCAGCGAAAAATCACGCTGGGCATCCTTCCCCCTTAACACACCACCCAGACACAGAGCGTCGCTTTAACGGGAGGTCTCAAGGTGGTACCGAGATGCTCTGAACCAGCCACGGCATCTGATGGTGCTGGTGGGGAAGGTTGGACTCCGTTTGGGATAGCAAGGGAAGCAGAGCTCGGCGGAGGAAATCCCCAGCTCTCTCAGCAAAAGCAGGTCGTTATCTTCGCCGGCTGCTGTCATTCGTAAAATGACATCCCTGCAGACACAGAGGAGGGAGGGGGCAGCGGGCAGCCGGGAGACGAAGGCAGGGAGGAAATCTGGCTCCGGAGTCAGGATGCGAGCAGCCAGGCGCGCCTTCTCCAGCCCGAAAACAGCTCTCGTGCGAGGCACGGCCGCTCCCCGCACCCCTGGGGGTTTGTGGCCCTGCGCTGGTGGAGGAGACTCCCAGATTATGCTAGAGGTGGTCTTCAGTGGAAAGGGTGACAAAAAGCAATCCGGAGTTCGTACGGAAAAGCGAGGGCTCGTTCTAGCTCTGCGGGTCACAGAAGGGACCAAACCCACGGCGTCATTGCTTGGGAGAAATCTTCATCGCTGGGCCAGGGTTGTCCCTGGGGAGATGCTCCAGCGCTGGAGGCGTTTGTCCCAGCCTGCTAAAGCTTGCCTGGCCCTGAGAAAGAGCAGAAGGAGGGACCCCGCAGCCCATTTCTGACCTAAAACACCCCGTCAGCCGGAAGAAATGATGCTTGCTCAGAGGCTGCTGGCACTCGGGCTGCTATGGCAATATTCCGGCGGCTCAGATAAGAGCTGGGGCCACACCGGGCGGAGGTGGAGGACTCGGCCAGCCGCCGGCGCAGCCCTGGGGCCGCAGGAGCACGGCTGTGCAGGGGTGATGCCCTGCTGCGGGGAGCGGAGCCCTGCACCGAGCTGCAGCTCCGGGGAGCAAATCGGCCTGGGCCTCTTTAAACATGAAAGTTAAAAAATAATTGAATCATTTTTAAATGTATTTTGCCCGTTTTTCCACATTTTTTACTCTCATTTTTCCTACCAGCAAGTCCTCGCTGCTTCCTAAAGCACGCTGCTTTTCAGCACAAAGCAGGGAGTAAAGCAGCTACCGTTGGATGGACCCAGCATCGATGGAGAGCCGGGCGCCCGAAATCCCTGCGCCTCCCCGCACCCGCCGTCTCGCTGCCCTTTCCTTTGTGCAGAAAGATGCCAGAGGGGAAGAAGGAAGCCAGCGGGCTGGGGTTTAGCTGGCTCCAGCACTCGGCACAAATTAATAGCAGACCAACTGCAGGGAGGCACAATTTTGTAGTAATTTATTTTGTTTTAAGGGCCTAATAACTTCCAGCTGGCGATTTGTAAATGAACTGGCTCCTCGCAGAAACCTGAAATGAAGCATTTGACACCGAACCCTGTTTTGCTAAGCTGGGAATTTAACACTTGCATCTCAGCAGAGGGAAGGGAAACGCAGCGGGGAGACCAGAGGAAGGGAGAAACGTCTTTCCGACACGTATTAATGAACCTATTAAGCATGGGGAGTAGTCGAGCATGTCTGCATCCAGCCCATGGACCTCAGCGCTGATCACAGAATCACTAAGGTTGGAAAAGACCTCTAAGATCATCAAGTCCAACCGTCAACCAAAAAAACACCATGGACCCAGTGTCATCAACAATTACACCCCAACACGTCGCCCGTGGCCACCGCGATGGAGAAGACCTCTGCATACCAGCAGACACCTCCACGATGCTGAATGACCACGGCTGCTGCAACCAGAGCACTCAACCCCCCCGCAAAACGCAGCAGCCCCCCGTTTGTGCGGTGGGACGCCGTTCCCACGCCGCGGGAGAGGGGAGCTGCGGGATCCAACGGGAACTCCATCTTGCTCGGGTCGCTCGGGCTCAGCGCGCTGTTGCTTTTCTCCGGCGGTACCATCAGTCATCTGGGCTGAAGGATCACTAAGTGAGCACGGCCCCATCCACAGGGATGCAGAGCGCAGCCGGTGCTAAGAGAGGGGAGAGCTGGGCTCCCCGGGAAACTTATAGCATTGAAAATAAAAGTCGTCTTTGTTATTTCAGGGAAAGCGCAGAGGGAAATAATAATTTTCTCCTAAAACTCATGTCTCAGTAAAAAGTGCAGTGGTATGGATGCACTCGGTCAATGCCTGCAGCAGAAACAGAATCACAGAATCACAGAATCACTAAGGTTGGAAAAGACCTGTAAGATCATCGAGTCCAACATCAACCCAACACCACCATGCCCATTAAACCATGTCCCGCAGTGCCACGTCCACATGTTCCTTGAACACCTGCAGTGATGGTGACACACTTGCAGTGAGGCTGAAGTACTGACCCCTCTGAAAAAAAGAGACTTCTGTGCATGAAACGCCAGGGAGCATCCCAACATGTCATACTTTCTCTGGAATTTGGGTGTTTTTCTGAAAAAGCAAGGTTGCAGGAAATTGCAAAGCAATAAACAAGCCCTGCATCTAGCGCAGGGTGCGGGAAGCGGGATGCCAGCAGCGCGGCTCTCTGCGGGTGCGGGAAGCGGGATGCCGGCAGTGCGGCTCTCTCTGGGTGTGGGAAGCGGGATGCTGGCAGCATGGCTCTCTCTGGGTGCGGGAAGTGGGATGCCGGCAGTGTGGCTCTTTGTGGGTGCAGGAAGTGGGATGCTGGCAGCATGGCTCTCTCTGGGTGCGGGAAGTGGGATGCCGACAGTGCGGCTCTCTGCAGGTGTGGGAAGCGGGATGCCGGCAGTGTGGCTCTCTGCGGGTGCGGGAAGCGGGATGCTGGCAGCGCGGCTCTCTGCAGGTGTGGGAAGCGGGATGCCGGCAGCGCGGCTCTCTGCAGCCACCCCTTCTGCACCCGCAGTAGCATGGGTGCCCTGGAAGACACGCTGACCGTGTCCGAAGGGGCTGGGGTGGGGGCGCGGGGAGCTGCGACGGCTGCAGGAGGCCACGCCGTCCCGGGGCAGCCCACCTTCGCCCCCAGCCCCGCTCATTGTTTCCCTGAAGGTTCCCAGTCCTGGAATTTCCTTTAGAGGTGCAAAACAATATCAGGAAAATCAGTTTTTCTTTTTTTTTTCCTAAAAAGCCGATGGAGGCCCCCCACCCCTACATGGAATAACATCCTCTGCGATCCAGGCTCCCTGTCCCCCTCCGCTCGCCCCCGGCAGACCGTCAGATCGCTCATGGCCAGAGCGACACTGGTTTCCTCCCCGCTCCCCATGCCAAGCACGCAACCCCTCCCAGGCGCGGCAGGCAGCTGCCCGCTTCGCAGGCTGGGCAGCCGGGCCATCTGGCAGGCAGGGTTTGAGCCTCCACCTCCCATTTCGCAATACTTGGCGACACGGAGGGGCCCGTCCCAGCTCTCTTTGGGAGCACGAGGCTTTGCCGAGCTGCTTGCAACCCGCAGCACAATGTGAATGCAAATGTTTTGCTTCTCAGATCACCTCCAGATTAAAGCCGAGACTTCCCCTCCCAGGGAGAAAGAGCTGCTGGTGAGACTACGGTCCCGAGCGGTACCCGATTTTCCATCCCTTACGCTTCTGCTCATGGACATGACCAAACATAACCCCACGAAACCATGAGAGATGTTTAGCACCCGCTGTTGGCCCGGGGTTTAATTTCTGCGGTTTAAAAGGACTCCTTGCAGGCTCCCATTACACCATCTCTCTGCTTGTCCTACTCCGCTACCCCACATCTCTGTACGTCAGCTACTGCGGTGTTCGGGTATCTCCTCCCCGCGAGGGTGCTCAGGGCCCCCCGCTTCCAGGCCCCTCCAAGAATAAAATTGCCATTTATAAATGGGAAGCATTTGAGGCAATACGTTAAGCTCTCTGATGCTCAATTTAAATTTCAGAATGACTTTAACTTCTAGCCAGACTGACACTCGGGGGCATCAATCGGCAAAGGTATTTTCAGCGGCTTTTCTTTTCAGAGGCCCCACCTCCTACGAAAGTGAAGGCTTTTTCAGAGTAAAAGACTTTTTTTTCTGAAAAAGGGACTTTTCTCTACATTTTTCCTCCGAGCGGTTAACAGTGGTCATTAGAAAGTGCTGGATTTCCTTTTGGTACCTCACTCAAGCAGTTATTCAGCTCAGGAGCAGCGCTGAAACAAGATTTGGGGTACCCCACCAACACAACCCGAGCCGCGATTAAGATAATATCTTGACGATGCTTTGGGTGCAGGCGCTGCGGCAGGAAAGCAGGTGCCGGCAGAAGGTGCTGCCCTTGGGCAGGGACCCCCCCAGCACCCGCCTCCCAGCCTGCGCTGCCCGCACGGACAAGGCAAGACCTCCCCTTTCCATGCTTGTGTGCTCGGGATAAACCTCCGACCTGTGTCCCCGGCCTGATTTCCTGAGATAACCCGGAGAAAAAAAAGGAAAGATCCTCTCTGGCTGCAGAGGCCGGCTCTCCCGGGGCCGGGGGAGCTGGGGGTGATGCTGTCGGCGCCTCCCAGCCCCTCCACCCACTGCGAACAAAGGCAGGATGCGGCATCTGTCATCTCGCAGCTTTCGGGATGGGGGGGACCCTGCTCGGGGGCTCCCCGAGTGTCCACGCGCCAACAGCTGCCCACCGTGCATCCCCCTGCCCGGCCGCCCCCATAGCATCGCCCGCTCGCCGCAAGCGGCTGCGAGGGAGCGGGAAGGCTGCCGGCACGAAGGCTGCCTGCGGTGCTGCCCAAAATATTAGGCAGGGCCCAGGCTGCCTCTCCCAGCCCCCCGAAAATGCGTCCCCACCTCCTGATGGTGGTGGGGCTCAAAGCGACGCCCCGGAGCTCAGCGTCGCTCCAGCGTCTCCTTCTCCCATCCTTCCCCTCTGGGTTACTCCGGCAGACGACGCGGAGCCAGCCGGCTTCAGCTAAAGCTCTGCCCGCTCTCTGCCCCGTGTTGCGGCTCCCTGGCCGGGCTGCAGACCCGCCGGCTCCATCCATAAACGCCAAAGTTGTATTTAAGACCCTGAGTTTCTCCCGCGGCGCTGCGGGATGCTGCGGCACATCAGGGGCTCACAGGTCCCCGCGGGGCCGGGGCGGGAAGGGGTCGGGAGGGAAGGAGCCGGGTGCTGGCAGCGGGGCGGCCGGGAGGAGCATCCCATCCGGCGGCTCAGCCCGGCGCCCGAAGGGAAGGGTGGGGGTGACATCCTCCCAGGAGGGGGACAGCCATAACTCACCCGCTGCCCATCTATCAGACTTGTGCGAACCAACGCACCCAAAAAGCTATGGCAACACCCCCCCCTTCCCGGGGTCTGCCCTTTCCCTGCTCGAGGGACCGAGCGCTGCAGGCGTCTCGGGACGCGATGGAAAGCGTGGCGGGGAAAGCCATCCCGTCCCTGGGGCCACCAAAATGCGGTGTCAAGAATCAGTTTTAGTGGCTGTACCTGAGAAATGAAGCAGGTTTTTCGGGACCCCAGTAACGCTTCCTTCCCTGGTTTTGCATAAGACGTGTTACTCCGCACAGCATCTTTTGGGGGACTCGGATCCGGCTTCGCAACCCAGTGGGGCCCTGCCTGGGGGTGCAACTCGGCCCCCGAGGCCAGAAGAAAACCTACCAGGGTATTTGCAGCAAAGAGCGCAGCAAGGGCTGGGGGGGACCTCATGGAGCGGGCGGTTTTCCTGCACAGGGCAGGTGTTGCTTACTTTGAAAAAGCTCTACTTTTGCAATGCGACGGCTGGGAACAAGGGGAGGATTTTTTATGAAAATGCAAGAACCGTCGGTGGATGTGCAAGTCGTTCGCTTTTGTTTGCGTTATGGAGGAGAAGGCAGGAGAGAGGCAGTTCCCCACCGGCCACAGCCACCCCCTGCTCGGCGCTGCCCGGGCGAGGATGGGGCTCCCAAAGGGCACGGGCGTTCCCGGTGCCGGTGCAGCTCACTGGGCCCCCCCAAAGGTGTGGCGTCCCTGCTTTCCGTAACAAAGGATATCTGCGCTCTGCCAGGAAATCCCCAGCCCTGCAGAAACTGGCCGCATCTCCACGAACTCCATTGTCATTTGTGTGAAACGCGTTTCTGTTGCAAAGACAATTTGTAGAAACGGCCATGTGCCGCGGGAGAGCAAAATGCCCCTAACGCAGTGGCAGCGTGTAGCGTCCTGTCCTCTGGCAGCGGAGCTGGGCTGAATTTTTCAGTGAACGTTTTGTAAGTGTGGGAAAGACAACGGTAACAGCCTTCAGGGCAAAGCCTGAGGCAAATTCCTATTTTTTTTTTCATTGCTTTGACTTTCTTAGAGGAAAGCGCACAGGAACTCAAACACAGACAGCAACAACAATGTCACGAGATGATTTTATTCACCCGCTCCCATTAAACCCCTTACCACGCACCGATATGTCGGGAGACATCTGAATCCAGCCTGGTGCCGGGCGCATCCTCCGCTCCTTGCTCTCCGGTACCCAGAGGCTCTCCACGACACAAAGCAGACGGAGCCGGGCATCGCGGGCGGCGGGGTGTCCCCGGCCGTGGACAGCAGTGGCAAGGGGGTGCCCAGCTGGCAGGTCGTTTTTTGGAGTGCCTCTCTCCAGCATGAGCACTTGCTTTTCATTTAGCTAATTGCAAGAGAGAGCTTTCTGGGAAAAATCTAACAATAATACCACTTAAAATGCCAAATTTCAAACAGCTGGCGGGGCTGACGCCTCTCCCTGACTTCAAACGGCAGTGGGTGATGCTCCTACTATGGGCACTTTGAAGTTGGGGAAAAACTTGGAGTTTTCTGACGCTGCGCTCTGCCTTGAGCTGCTGGTTCTCGTAACACGGCCGTGAAGCATCGCACGTCCTCGCTGCAGGAGCCAGAGATTCTGGGGAGGAGCCCCACGTTTCTCTGTGCCGTTGCACAATCAGAAACCCAAAACATGTCTTTGTGTTTCACTGGTTTCAACTCACTTTCCGTCAGCTCGTTTTGGAGGTAATAATTGACGGCGTTTCCTTCTCCTCCTTCACAAACGCGCCATATTCCAGCGGAGGTTTTGGTATGCAAAGGGTTTTGGCTTCTCATAGCTAAAACCAGAGGGGGATGTATTGAAAGGCTGCAAAGCAAAGATGTTCAGATTTTATATTCAAGCCTGAAAGACTAAGAACAGAGAAAACGTGCATTTAGCAGTGTCATTTTTATATTAATTCAGCTCTTACTGCAGGGATTAGCCTATCTTTAGCTGAGAAAGCAGCTCCTGGATGCTGACGAAGCGGTTGCACTTTGTAACGGCACGGTGACCCCAGATCTCAAGCGCACGCCTTCGGCCCCGGCAGCTTGCAGGGTCCAGCCCGGCGGAGAGGAGCCTTCCCGGGGCGGGTTTACCTCTGCAAAGCCCTCGGCGTGTCCCTGCTCTAATCAGATTAGAAACCAGCTGTGAGTTGGTAGTAATGAGATAATAGCCGTGCGGACCGTTAACTGAAGGAAATGATACGTTCCTCGTCATCAACACTGAGGTATGGAAATGGGGCTGATTCGACACGATCTCATGTTATTCCCATGTCTTTGTTCCCGCTGGGTACATCCGTATGCAGCTCCTCCAGACCAGCGTCCCCGGGGCCACGGAAGGCGGCATGGGCCGGCACCCCCCTTTGCACCGCGGGGTAATAGCTGGGGGCTATTTTAAAGTATATTTTTCAGACATTTTCACATTGGAATATTTCACCTGTTCCATTTTGAAACTACCTTTCTTTTTTAAGGAAAAGATTTAAAAAAAACCCCAACCTAAAAGGAGAAAAACCCCACCGTCTGTTCTGCCCAGCACTGTGTTTCCTTGGGTTTTCACTTTGATCAAAGAACAGGGCATTTTCATTGGCCGTTTTTAACTCTTTTGTCCGTATTTCAAGGTGTATTTTTTTGTTGCGGCCAGCAAAAAGAAAGCAAGGCTTGGGCTTACAATACGGAGCTGGCGGCGATGGCAGGTTGCTGTCAGGGGGAGAGCCGCCCGCGCGAGCAGGAGGGTGCGCGCAGCCCCCGTTGCACGCCGGTCACGTCAGGCAGGCCTGGAAAAGGGCAGGCGTGCTCGCCCGGCTTTACGGCAATAGGGTGCAGGCTCGGGTGGGTGGACACTCGGCATCCAAAACACGTATCCATGTGCCGGCTTGTCATGCATTTGCAATACACTGATAAGGGAAGGCTTCAGATTTCACCTGGCAAAGCCAATTTTTATTATTGCAGGCTGTTAGGAGGTTTTTTTAACCTATTTAAATACCACTTGAGGCTATCTCGGGGCGGGAATGACCTGCGTTTCATTTTAAAATTATCCATCCCGATAGCTTCACTTGAGGGAAGACAGGTTGATTTTGCTTCTTAGCCGATTCAGCGAAAACACCTCGGCGAAGAGTCTCTCATCTCAAATCTCTCAGCTCCACGAGGTTTGGAAGGAAGGAGGGAGGGTAAAGGCTGGTATGCTCGGCACAGAGGGCAGCACCAGGAGAGGGTTTAAGACTGTTGCTGCTGGTCGTCCTTCCAGCCACAGCAAGCACTCTAGAAAAACCCATCCTGTACAGGCACGAGGGGCAGGATCCCCTGGGACATCACCCCAACCAGGAGAGCTGCTCCCGAGCCGCTGGAGTGGCACTTCCCAGGGCACTAACAAATGGCCCCGCGTCGGGGCAGCCGCAGCCGCCTACAAGGAGGCTCTGGTGGCACCAGCCACTGCAAAATGTTCCCCTACAGCCAAGGCAGTTGTTATTTATCCCTGGTTCTCCCCACCCAAAGCTTTTCCACTGAAGGACTCGTACCAGCAGCACAATGTGGGCAAAAGTCCTGCTCACTGCGAAGGAGTTTCCTCCTTTACAGTAAAAGAGCATTTAAAAGTTTCCTGTTCCTCCTGGGAGGTGGAGGGGGCCAATGTAATCTGCAGGCGCTTTCATTGTTTTGTTACGCGTTTTCCGGTCGCCGGTTGCAACAGGAACCCCTGGAGCACCATGCCCCGGTGGGCCTCCGCACCCAGCCCGGCAGCCACCGACGCTGGGAACCTTTGTGTCATCGCAGCGCACCGGAGCCTCATTTTCCCCCCCCGGTAGAACACCCCATGGAGATGGCGGGGAGCGGCGTGCAGAGACGGGGTGCTGCGCTCCGTGGTCCCTGCAACTCCGGGTACCAGCACTTTCTGTGCTTCTCCACGTCCACGATATTTAAGCCGGGATGTCATAGCCAAAACATCTTTGCCAGCTGCACAATTAACTATGGTCATATATTTAAGCACCCAGAAGAAAAATGCACCTGCTTTCCCATGCCCGCCGAGCCTGTTCTCAGGAATATAATATACGCGTTTATCTGAATTCCCACCGGTGTGGTCCGAAGCTGCTCCTCGCACCACCGAGCTCATTCAGCCGGCTCACTGTCAGCTCACAGCTCCACCTGGGCTTCCCGAAACCTCCACGACCCACGGGTGCTCACCCGACACGGTGACTTGGGAGCACCAGACGTGGACAAGCGAGAAAAAGGTCCTCTGCTCCATCACTTGATGGCCCGGGCCGGGAGGGAGCGATGGAGCGTGGGGTTGGGGCTGCACCGTCCGAAAGTCCTCAGCCCCACAGGCGATGAGAAGTGGTCCTCCCTGCCCCAGAGCTGAGCTGTCACTGAGCTGCTGCCCGCGGTCCCTCGGCACAAGGGTGTCCCTCACCCTCTCACCAAAAACCCGCAGCCCCAAATACAACGGTTGCTTAACCCCCCCAAACAACAAAGGATGCGCTCTCCGCCCCTCTTTACTCGTTGCAGCACGAGATTCAGGGTGGGCTTCAACCTTGGGGGAGATTTTTGGTGCCTGAGGGGTTTCGGGGCCCGGCCGGGGCTGGTCCCCGCCCCGGGCGTTGCGGGCCCGGCGCTGCGGGATGCTCCGCTCCGCTGTCCAAGCGGGTCCGCCGGCCAGCGGGGGGGGGGGAGAGCTGCCTGCCCCCCGCAAGGCAGGGCGGGGGGGGGAGCTTGCGGGAGGGATGCGAGAGGGATGCGGGAGGGATGCGAGAGGGATGCGAGAGGGATGCGGGAGGGATGCGGGAGGGATGCGGCCGTCGCCAGGGCAACCGGCCTCCGCCTCCGGCCGTGCCCGGGCGGCCCCGCCGGTGCGGGGGGGATGCGGAGGGGGATGCGGGGGGGGGATGCGGGGGGGGGGGGGATGCGGGGGGGGATGCGGGGGCGGGGTGCGCGGGGGGGCCCCGCCCGGACTGCAGCGCCCGCCCGCCGCCGCAGCGCCGGAACCGGGGGAAGCGCTCGGCGGAGCCCCGGGAGCGCTCGGCGGAGCCCCCGCGGCCGAGGGAGGCGGGGAAGGGCGCGTCCGCCGCTGCAGAGCCAGCGGGGGAGCCGGGACCGCTCCTGTCGTTCCCTCGTTCCCACCGGGAAAGCCGATCGCCGCGGCAGAGGCGACGGGGCGGGCGAGAGCAGCCGGCGCTCCCCCGGGGGGGGGGTCCCGGTGCCGAACACCGCAGCCGAGCGCAGTCCGGCCCCAAGGGTGGGTCACGGCAGCGCGGGGCCCCCCCCGAGCACGGCCGGCCGCCCCAACTCGTGACAGGTATTTAAACAGTTAACGAAGGTAGTTACGCCCACTGGTCCCACGCCTGAACGAACCGTTGGTGGGGACCTTCCTTCCTTCATCTTAAAGATACAGCCCTCTTCCCCTGCCCCAGGCACGCCCCGGGAGGGGGCCTTGGCTGGGCGGGGGGGCTGGCCCTCGCCTCGGA